>NC_092038.1:134425907-134725907 GCF_003086295.3 Arachis hypogaea
GCTAAATATGTTTATAAAAATCTATCAATTTAGTCACTAGAATAGGATTTTTTTAATTAGAAAAAATGACTAAATTAATAAATTTTCATAAACATATTTAGTCAATATCTAATTAGATATATTAGGTATTATATATGTTATCAATCAACGTTTTACAACATCAATCTTTGAAGAAAATTATTAATAAAGTGATTGGAGGACAAATATGATTAATTCGTAATCTTTGAAAGACTAATTTAATTGAAAAAATCTTTCAATAATAAATTTAAAAAATATCTTATCTTTTAGGAACTAATTTAACTATTGAAAAAATCTGCTGTCTTATCGTCAGTTGATAAATTGATAGATGCACAAAAAATAGAATTTAAATTTCTCAACATTCGCTTTAAACCAATAAGTGAACTGACTAACCTAAATTAATAGTGGAATTGACTACATGCATGATTATGTTTAACAAAAAGACAAAAAAATACGTTTTAAAATAAAATTTTGCTATCATTTTTGGATATAACAGCAAAGTTAACTTGATTATGTTTAACAAAATTCATCTATAAATATCAGGTTTAGTTGTAATTAGTTTTTAATTTATTAGTTTAATTTCTCAATACTTATTATTAATCAACGGTATATGAAGCTATATTAGTATAATTATTTGGAGTAAAGTGCTTAAAGGGAGTACTTATTATTAACTAATGAATCTTTTAAAGAAATTCGAAAAAGATGTGAGTTTTTTCTGTATGCATAGGTCAAACTCAAAATCACTTTTTAATTGCTAAACCAATTATACTTCTTTAATTTTTAATTGTCTATGCATGTATTGGCTGCTTTAATATGTGACATTCCATTAATTATCAGTTTATTATTTCGTGTGCCATTTTTAAGAATGATTGATGCAGTTCTATCTTATCTTTTTCTACAACGTTTCTTTGATTTTGATTATTACATGGGTCATTGACGTGTTATGAACACGTTGTGACAACGTATGTACAGCTCACTTAACTTACGTTGTATGTTAATACGTGTCACTAACTGAGTCACTGTGATTTTGAATTTATTTTTAAGATGTCACTATAGTAGTTGATGAAGTTAAGATATACATTTGATTTGAATTGCACCGCCTCAATTTGGTTTTGCAACGATCTCAATATATTTAATTTAAATTCTAATTTAGTATTTATGTTAGTTTTTATTTCAATTTTTGTCACAAAATTATTAATAAATATTGAGATAGATTAATGTTTATTTGATTAAATTGTTTGACTTATTTAAAATATAAATTGAAATTTTTTACTTTAAATTATTTTTATAAAATATTTAAAATTTTAATTTTAATTTCACTTAATCATTTTAAGAGTTTTTTAAGGAATAAATTAAAAAAATTAATTATCATATCAAATAATTATTAAAAATTTAATAAAATAATTATATCGTCAATTTATCTCATCACATTATTAATGATTTTAAGATTAGAAACGAAAATAAAATAAGAAACTAATATGAATCATAAATATTAAATTGTACAACTAAATTAAATAAATTAAAATTTAATTTTAAAAATTAAATTAAGATGTGAATACACCTTTTAAGATCTATTTGAGTATTAAGTACTCTCGTTTTCATATATTATTTATTTTCAATTAATTAAAGATAAAAACAGGAGGACTATAATACAATCAATTTTAATGTCAAATATATCTATTAATAGAGAATAATCAAAGAGATACATACCCTACTAGGAAGAAACTATATAATAAGAAGATAGAACAAATAACTAAGATTGATGCAATGTACTGTACAGAAGATACCAAAATTTTTATGAATTCATTGAAGAACATAAAAAAATATCTTCTCCATTACCTATGTTTGACTCTTTGGGTGATGCGTTTGCAGATTATTAAATGCATAGAAATCATCATCACGTTAAGAAGGACAATAATGAGTCAATAATCGACTAAAAAATTGATGTTAAAGAAAATAAAATTAAAAAATTAAATATTTAAAATTGATTATTATTTGTTGTTTTAAATAATTTTTTTAAATTTATCCATATTTGTATACATTTAATTTATAATTTGATAGTTATTTAAAGAATTCATTGAAATTTAAATAATTAAAATTTTAAATATTTAAAAATTAAAATTATATTTTTAAATTAAATAGTAATATGTTCCTCTTAATAATATCACGACACCCTAGGAGTAGAACTGTAGAAGTGTGGCATTGTATTAATTCGTTGATTTTTGTTACAGTTACGTGTATTTCATACAAAAACGGTGCACTACTTGAACCCAAACTCAAAGTCAGCTGTGTACTGCCTGTACATATAGTTATAGATAAGAATTTTATTTTGTTAGAATTTTATTACTGAATATGACATTAATATTAGTTTTTAGAGAAAATTCTACTTTTCTTTTTTGCGAGATGCTAAAATGACATTTTTTTCTCATTTATTTTATAAATATACATTCTCCTCCATTTAAACTTTTAAAAAACCTCCTCTTTAATCTATTTTAATTTTTTTTGTGTTAACTAATATTAACTTTATCCATTTTTTAAGAAAAAATAAATTATTTTTTTAAAAAATACCCATTAGCAAAATTTTTTTTTATCATTAAATTTTACTTATCAAAATACCCTTTTAATAAATTATTTTTTTATTAATTAAATTATATTTTTATTAAAATATTTTCAAAAAAATAATAATTAAAATTTTTTTTTCTAAAATACCTACCCTTCAATAATTTTTTAATTATTAAATTATAATTTTACCAAAATTTTTGTTAATAATTATTTTTATATTTTACTATTAATTTTTTGATATCAATATATATTATTTTAACATTAAATAAAAAAATCTTACCACTGTTAATATATATAACAATTAATATATATTGATATTGAAAAATAATTTTACTAAAATTTTTTATTTAATGTTAAAATAATATATAGATATCAAAAAATTAATAGTAAAATATAAAAAAATTGTTAAAAAAATTTTTGGTTAAATTATAACTTAATAATTAAAAAATTATTGAACTGTATTTTAGAAAAAAAATTATATAATTATTAAATTTTTTAAAAATACCATTTAATTAATAAAAGAATAATTTATTAAAGAATATTTTGATAAGCAAAATTTAATAATAAAAAATAAAATTTTTACTAATAGTATTTTTTAAAAAAATAATTTATTTTTTCTTAAAAAATGGATAAAGTTAACATTAGTTAACACAAAAAATTTAGAATAGATTAAAGAAGAGGTTTTTTGAAAGTTAGAAGGGAAGGGAAGGGAATGTATATTTATAAAATAGATGAGAGAGAAGTGTCATTTTAACATCTCACAGGAGAGGAGAGTGTAATTTTCTCTAATTTTTATTATTTGAATAAAAACAAAAATTTCTTGATCTATATATTGAGTTCTTAAGGATATTTTTATATAAACAAAATTTTTAATTCAGAAATACGATTATAATTACTCACTTTTATATATCTATTAATAGATAGTTTAAATAAATATAAAAATATCATAAATAATATTTTATATTTTTATAATTAATTATAAATACAATAATATTTTTTGAGTACACTCTTATATATTTATTATTAAAATAAAATATTATATATTTTAATTAAAAAATATTTATCTTCAATTAAAATAGTAAATTATACTCCTATATGTATGTGCTCTCTCTCATAACAAAGGAATAAATGGATTAAAACAACTTATTTTTTATAATATCTAAATTATATAATTTGTTAAACTTCTGTTCTTAAAAAAATAAAAAAAATCATGGTACATGTCTTGGCTGCTTCACTTTCCCAAGAGATACAGCTTGGGGGATAGAATATCATGAAATACATACATTAGTTTTTTAGAGTTATATAGACTTTTCTCCAAGACTTTGACATTCAAATTAAAAGGAGGTAATATTGTCCCAATCAATGAATCTATTGCATGCATTTGAAAGGCTATAATATTGGTTTATTGAAAAAAATATATCCATATTTATAAGAAATGTTCCAAGATAAAAATAAAATATTTAAATTTATTAGAAATATAATTATTTATTATTTTAATTAGTTTAAATTTTTGAAAAAAAATAGAGCTAACATCGTATATTTGTATTCGAATTTTTATGACAAAAAAATCGAAAATTTGATCTTTGTTGAACTCTTATAAAAAAATAATTTTAGCATAAGGTAAAAAAAAAAGAAGAAAAAAAGCTATATTAAAATTTAAAAAATACTCTTATTTGAGAAAGTGTTATAGAAATATAATTATTCTTATATCTCGCTCTTTTTATATCTGTGTGAACTTTTAGAAGAAATAATTTTATGATAGAATTTTAAAAAATTTAAAATAATAATAGTGAAAAATTGTGTACACACACAAAACTATCTTTATATAAACCATTAATACTACAAGTGCTTTTTCTAAAATTACATATATACTTGTTAAAGATAACTTAAAAAATACTTTTTTTTTAATTAGTTAAAACATATATTCTGAAACATAAAAAATTAAAAAATACAAAATATTCTGATACTATGAACGGATGAGTATATGATCAAGTACATAGGTTGATAGGCAAAAGGGTGGTTGTGTATGAATTCCTTGAATATTACGCTTATAGGTCTTTTTCAGCTGTCAAAGATAAACCAATATGGGAAAAAACAAAAAATAAATAAATAAATAAAAGTATGTAAAGCGTTTATATGCCCGGCTCCTTCATTCGTTAAGCAATCCAATCAGACTTTTTAGCAAATTAAAGAAGCAACTTGCTTTGAATAGCGATATAATAGAAAAGAAAAAAAAACTGAGGAAAAGAAAAATCTAAAAACCAAAAAAAAAGTCATTGTGTCACATATTGAAGCTGACTACTACTAATTACTATATATGATGAAAGGCTAAAGCAAAACCTTTAATTTAAGTAGTTTGTTTGGAGTTTAAGAAATAAAAAACAGTAATAGGACTAGTGACAAGATATTAAAGCACGAAAGAATATATTTGTATGCATAAGTGTCATAAGAAAGGGGTTATATAGACCACTCAAATATTTTTCTTTTCTTTTAAATTTGTCTTAAAGGCTAAAACTTTTGCTTTCGCTTTCTTTTGTATTGGCATGACATTGCACTGTGGAATTGGGTCTACAGTATCATGGATCACTTTAATCAGGTTGGGTTATATATAGGACAAAAATCAATACTCTTTTCCTGTATAATTTATTAGTTTGGTAAGGTTAAATGTTTAATTTTTATACACTATTATTTTATAATAGAATTTTGCCAGACAATGCAAGCTAAGTAGCATTACCATATGTTCGATAAGTCATATTTTGATCATTTTATCTTTTTTATTTCTAAAATATGCTTTCTTTTTTTTTCAATAAAAACAACGTGATTTTCGGGTTACGCTTGATATTTTTACACTGATTTAGGTTTTTTTTTTTTTTTTTTTTTTTGTGACTACACTGATTTTAGGTTTAAAACGTTAAATCTACATTTAACTTTGTCAAATAGAAAAATAAATTTAGAGTATATCCATTTCCCAAGTGGCCTTTATTTGTTGCAAAATAACGTCAATCATTTCACACTAGCTAACATGAATTACGAGTAGCAGACTCAAATTGGAAGAGCCAACTTGAGAAAGAAGAATCACAGGTGTTCCAGCATTAGCACGTGATCAAAGTCATAACTCGTAACTGCCCAGAACCCACGGTTATAGTTAAGTAGGAAGCTTAATATGTATTAAGGAAAAAAAAAAAAGAGAACGAAAAATATGGGATATGTCTAAAATCAGTCCAATCATTTTGTGTGCATTAGATGCGCCACCTTTTATGAACTATTAGATTTTATTAAATAAAAATCAAAGAATGTTATAAAAGAGGAGTATGAATAGACTTTATAAATATAGAATATTTTAGTATATACATACATAAATATATTTTAATACAAAACATTTTAAAAATGATAAGTATAATCTTTTACTTTAAAATAAATATAAAACATATAAATACATATAAAAATATTTTTATTTATTAAAATTATTTATTATACAGTACTATTTTTAATTAAATAATATAAAAAATTAAATTATTTTATATTATTAAAAAATAATTAGATTATTCATTAAAAAATATTTATTAATAGTTAAATTTATTAAAAATATATTATTATATAACATAATTTTTTATTCAAATATTTGTAAACATACATTTTATTCAAAATAGTATATATAATATTATTTTAACAAAATTAATTATTATATAATATTTAAAAAACGTGTAATATTTTTATGTATTATATATATACTATCTATTAATTTTTTATATATTAAATAATTATAATAATATAGTAACATTGAAATCAAATAACATATTAAATTTGTTACATTAAAATTAAAAAATTATATATTTTACTCTTAGATTTAACAAAATATATTTTTGATAAATTATATATGATAAAAAATATTTTGTGAAAGATATTTGTACATCAATTTTTCATATATATATATATATATATATATATATATATATATATATATATATATATATATAAGTTTTGTAGAGTTAGAGAATAAAAAATTTAACTAGAAAAATAAAAAAAATATTTGAAAATAATAGAAAATAAAAAAATGATTTTATTATAAATATATAATTATAAATAATATATATATATAAAACTATAAATGTTAAATTTTAAAAATAATTTTAAATTATTATCTACTTAATATTATAATAAAATAAATATAAATAAAAAAATTAGAGGAGAGAGTCATGAGGTGGCAAATATATTAAAAAATTTAAAAAATAAAAGAATATATATTAATCTTATACAGTCATTATTACATACACATATGATACAAATACGTAGTTGATACAAATTATTTATTCAGTTTTTCTAAAAAATATAAAAAATAATATTTTCATGTATTATATATATTATTTTAAATAAACTATATTTAAACAAATATTTGATAAAAAATTATATTATATAATAATATTTTTAACAAAAATAGTTAGTTAAGTATTGAATATAATAATCTAATTATTTATTAAGTAATATAAAATAAAATTTAATTATTTTATATTTTTTTGTTTCAGTTTAAAATATCATTTTAATATAAATTTTTAATATTATAGAAATTTTTTACATAATAATTAATTTTAATGAATAAAAAATATTTATATATTTTATATTTTTAATTAGTAAGTTTGATTAGTTTAGGAATTACTAATATAAGTAAATTAAATATATAATGTGACAGGCATGTATTTAGAATTATATTATTTTTTCTGTTTTTCTAAAAAAATTAAAAAAATAAAGAAGTTAATATTTTCATATATATATATATATATATATATATATATATAATATTTTAAATAAATTATATTTTTAAAATATTTTGATAAAAATTATATTATATAATAATATCTTTAAAATTTGTTAATAAATTTTAAATATAATAATCTAATTATTTGTCAAGTAATATAAAATAAAATTTTAATTCTTTTATATTTTTATGTTACAATTTAAAATATCATTTTAATATAATTTTTTGATATTATAAAATTTTTTTGCATAAGTATTAATCTTAATGGATAAAAATACTCATATATTTTGTATTTATATATTTTATATTTAATTATTTAAAAATAAAAATTTCTGTTTTGATTTAAAATATTATATATTAAAGTATTGTCATTTAAAGTATTTAATTATATATTAGAATATTCTGTATTTATTAGAGTCTATCAATACTCTTCTTTTATATTAATCTTTAATTTTCATCTAGTCACCAAAAAAAAATCTTTAATTTTTATCTAATATAATCTAATGGTCTATATAAATGTGTCATATCCAATAAATACATAATTGTTATGCTCATTTTAGACATATCAAAAATATGTATACATAAGTGAACTTATTTTTTATTTATGGGGTAAACTATTAAAATTGTCTATGATTTTTTAATGTGCAAGCAAAAATGTTCTTCGTTTTTACTAACGATAAAGATGTTCTCAAATATTTTAAAATGCCATAAAAATACCAAACGTTGAATATATATACATTCTAAAAAAATATTTTAAAAATTAAATTTTGATGTAATTTTTGTAAATATGATTAAAAAATTAAATTTTTTTATTCTTAAAATTTAGTAATTTTATGCTTAATAGATTGTTTTTTGAAATTTATTTTTGTTAATAGACAAAAAAAAAAGAAAAAAAAATCTAGAGTGAATTTTTATTGAGTTTTTTAATGTATTTTTTAAATAATTATTCAAATATTTATATATAATTTTAAATCAAATTCATAATTAGTTTTTAAATACAAAAATTATTTGTGACTTATAAAAAAATATTTATCTTTTTTAGTTATTTTTCTTACATTTTATGATATTTTAAAATATTATTTTTATTATTATAAAAAATAGAGAATGTTTTTGTCTGTATTTGACAAAAATACATGACATTAATTTGTATTGATATCTGACGAAAAAGATTAAAAGACTAATATAGTAAATTTTTATCAATTTTAAAGATATTATTGATATAAAATTTTAGAGAATATTTTAATATATACAATTATTTTCAGTGACTATTTTAAAGTTTAATTTAATGGACAGAGTAATATTTAAATACAAGTATACAACCACGTCATTGTTGTCCTAAATTCTATTCACCCAAGTTATTTACGTTGTTTGGATGGGGAGAATTTAAAAAAAAAAATAAAAAAAATTAATAAAAAAGTAAATTTTTTGTTGTTCACATTAAAAGAGAAAATTGGATAAAAAAATGTAAAATCCACTATAATATTTTTATCCCAAAACTAAGGTAAAAATAAAAAAAATGTAGCAAATTATAATAAAATTATATATTTATTCTTATCATTAATAAATTATAATTTACTTATAATATAGATAAGGATATTGATATAATTTTATATTATTATAATTTTTTTTATTTTTTTATTCAAACAAAAAAAATTCTCTCTATTTTCTTTTCATTTATTTTCTCTTTGTCCAAACAATACACAAATAACTCTACTTTTCCTTCAATCTTTTCTATTCTCATTTTCTTTCCTCTTATTTTCTTTCTTTTCATTTTCTTATATCCAAACAATCCTTATCAAATACATCACACTCACGAGGGTATGGTTTATAATATAATTTTATGGTTTTTATAATGAATACACGTTTCATAAAGATATTAATTTATTTTATTTTCTCAAATTTTTTACAATATATTTTTCTATAAAATTAAATATGTTATAAAAAATACCTTCGTTTTTTCAAACTAAAAATCTCATTTTTAAATATATGTACATATATAAAGAAGCTTTTCATCTTTATTTTAAAAATTTCTGTTTTATCACTGTTATTAATTTATTTTATTAAATTCTGATGTATTATTTTAAATATAACGTTTTAATGTTGATGATGTGACAAAATACATCACAATACATTTAATCTTGTAGGTCAGCACTACTAATCTTGCCGAAAGTGATATAGAATAGGACTCGGGTCAACATAACACACCTTATCATTTGACAGAATAAAATTATAAAGAATATTAAGGATCAATATTTTTTATTAATTTTAGTTAATATTTAATTTTTATATTATTAAAAAATAGAATTTAATATTTAATATTTAAAATATATAATATTAATTAAAAATAATAAATTTTGTTGATTATATGTAAGTATTATTCTAAAATGATATTGATATTTTTTCAAGTAAAATAATAAATTTGTAAAGAAAAAATTATCATTTGTACTCATGAATTTTGTAAACGCTGACAAAATTACCCATCAAACAAGAAAACTAACGTTGTATCCATGAAAGATGGGTTCTGTGTGACAATAGTACCCAAACGGCGCTGAGCAGTGTTTGGAGTCACCGTTGAAAAAATCACGGTTTGAGTACTTTTGTCACACGGAACCCATCTTTCATAGATACAACGTTAGTTTTCTTTTTTGATGGATACTTTTGTTAGCGTTCGCAAAATTTATGGGTACAAATAGTAGTTTTTCCTTAATATTTATTGGATTCGCAGTAGAAGTAGGTTGACAATATTTTAAGTAAATAATTAAAATAGCTTCTTAAATTGTATTTCTTAAATAGTCTACTATTAAATTTTTACTCAGTTGAATGAATTTCTAAAATTTTCAACCTCATCTCTGTTGTCCACATACACTATCTTATCTTCGATCATTTACGTTTTTTTTTTTCATTGGTAGTAGATTTTTCGAATTTTCACTAATTAAAAAAGTCAGAATTGTCAGAATTCTTTATTCATAAACATTTTTCTTGTTGATTTATAGTTTTTATTTGGTTTTTAGTTACGTTTGTTCCAATATTTCCCACTACCATGCGTTCATGCTTACCCTAATTGTAAATCAACATCTTTTTCCTTTTCTTCAATTGCATCCCCCACCCCCACCCCCTCTTTTTTTTTTTTTTTTTTTTTCAGTTTTCCCTTTTCTTCAACTGTGCATTGCTTTTTCTATCCTTTATTTCATTTTCTGTTTGATCAAATGACTACACTTTAGATAAATTAAAACAATATATAGGATTTAACTTAAAAAAATGTGTTGGTTTTAAAATGTTTAAATGTTTACAATTAACAAATACTAAAAAAATCACAAATAAGTGAAAATAAAAGGCACGGATGGAAAACTGGATAAAGACAAACGTACATAATTGTTATATAAAAAAAATCTGAAAAATTATTTTGACTATAATAAGGTTTTTACTTTTTAACATGTCTCTTAATTTTATTTTATTATTTATTGCATGCATGCATACAACAAAATTAGCATTAAATTGCATGCAATGAATTCATTCATTAAGTGATTGAGAATAGAGAAAGTATAGGTAAACAATAAGAATACTAAACAATGTGAATAATAAATATGTCGGATGTTTAATTTAAGAGGAGTGTTAGGTAAATAATGATCATTTTGAACAACATGAACAATCACCAATCAAATAAAAATACACTATACCGGTACACTCTAATTTAATGCTACTAATTAAATTTAAGATTAATTTATTCTTTTAACTCTATTAATTCACATTGTTCACACATTGTTCAAAAGTGTTGTTTGTTACCTATACTTTTCTTTTAATAAATATGCAGATGATTATGTTCATTATTTTTAATTGGACTGTTACTTCTTTTGATTTGATTTACTCATGCACAGTTAATAATGGCTGGATGTTCAATTCACTAGGTGTGCAGATAATTATTATCTTAATGTTAAGGTTTATAAGGTAATTTAGGTGTTGAGTATTTTTTTTATTTTATTGAGTCAATTATAAAATCTATTATTCACATTGTTTACAAAAATCATTGTCTACCTAACAAAATTCGAATAAAATATGTCCCATTCTATGTCATTATTGTTGAACACGCTAAGCTACTAATACTAGATAGTTTATGATTTATGATGCACCTTCAGGATTTTTTTTTTATTTAAATTATTAAAAGGAAAAGTATAGGGAGTCAGCAATTTTATTAAATTTTGGTTAGCATGTAACCAACAAAAAAAAGTGAGCCATTGAATAAAATTCCAAACTAATCTCACACTATTAAAACCATCATTAATGGCTATTTGATGGCTACAACAAATCACAAAAATTACTGTCCCCTAACATTTCTCTTATTAAAATATGATATTTACTGTAAGATATAAACTGTAAAAGATTTATTGATATATGTAATGTGTTATATTTTGGATACTAAGACCCGAAAAAATAAAATCGTACATCTCAAGTAGTCAATCATCATGATAACTGATAAGTAACAACAAAGATAATACACATTTTAAGTGCATCTATGAACATGCAAGAAATGTCTAAACCAAGGTCTGTCCACCCGGAATATGGCTATCGTAGTTTTCAGATTCCAATATCGTAAATACATACGGTTGCACTTATATATATATATATAAGAAGTGCATAGAGATTAAGGCTCATTTGAAAATTCTTTAAAGTACCGTAATAGATTGACAAGATATACGCTCAGGAGATATTAACCAGTTAAATCTACGGTAAAATATAATCGGAACATTAGATTTTGAGGTTGGTTTATTTTTTTCTTATTTTAAATAAATAATTAATTGACATATTACGATAGTTTCATTACTTAGTTTTAATTGATATGTTAGGATATTTTGATTAATTAATTAAAAAATTAAATGTGTTAAAAAATAATGACATATTAAATTAATTTAATTTAAATAATTAGTTGATAGATTAGAATAATTCGATTTAAATAGTTAAAGGACATGCTAAATATTGACATATTAAATTATTTTGATTTAATTAATTAGTACACATATTAGGGTTGTTGGATTTAATTAGTTAGAAATTAGAATACCATTAGTTAAAAGATATCAGAATATTAAAAGATAATTAATGAATTTTTAAAATTTATACAAAATTCTCTTTTTTACAGAATACTTAATTATGTTAGGATATTACTAATTAATATTGTTATATGAGTATATTGACAACATAGAGTACTTTTTAATTAAATTATTTAATTAGTTAAAAGATCATTAATTAGTAAAAAATATTAGAAGATGATTTTTGTTTTTTTAAATTTAGATGAAGTTCTTTTTTTAGTTAAATTTAGATGTTGTTATATTAGTTAAAAGATCTTTTTAACGAACTTATTTAATTACTTAATTCTAATATTTAATTACATTAATACTAAAAATTCATGAATTAGATAAGGTTATTTTTTATAATTTAATTATTAACGTATCGTTCTTTTTGTAATAAGGAACAATAATTGGAGGTATTGTTGTAAAACTTGTAACACTATGAGATTCTTGTTATACGACTTTTTTATTTAATCATTATAAATTTGAGCAATCGCCTTTTGTTTTGTCGTTCACACCATTTGATATGATGACTTAAAATGATAACATGGTTGTATTGTACTTTATAACATTGGGATGAAGATAGAGGGATTGACATGTATAATTAATGGGATCACAATACAAATCAAATTGTTATCTAACTGAGCATGATGTTAAAAATATGGTTGGCACTAATAAGGTACGTGGTCTCTTAAATTTACGGTCCTCCTTACAAAATTACTCATAAATCTCATCATTTAATATATATAACAGAATTAACATTTACTTGTTGATTTTGTAAACTGTAAATAATAACATTTTACCATCGCTCAGATTTTGCTAAAGCGCTAATACACAAAGAGTCCATGCACACCCAACAAAGAATTGCTTACATCGACTATAATATGTTAGCCTATCAGATTCCAAAATTCTTTATTCAACGTTCCTTTAAATGTTATAGTTTTTCACTGGGGTTAAGTACAATTTTGACCTCTAAAGTAGGGGCTGAAAAATTTTTTTGTCTCCGGCCTTTTTTTTGTTACAAAATGGCCCCGAAAGTTTAACTTAGTTTTAAAATCGTCCTTCAGACGAAAATACACTTTTTCCTTCTTTCCCAAAATCAACAAAAAATCCGAGGCTGATGCAGAAGCAGAGGGAGAAACAGAAGCAGAAGCAGAATCAACAACAACAATAATGGTGAATTAACAATGGTGAATCAACAACAGCAACAACAAAAGCAAAATAGAAGCAGAATCAACAACAATAAAACAACAACAATGGTGAATGGTGAATCAAGAATGGTGAACCAACAACAGCAACAACAAAAGTAAAAACAGAAACAGAAGTAGAAGCAGAAAGTAGAAGTAGAAAGCAGAAGCAACAACATTGAAACACCAATGGATCTGCTGCATTCGGCAAGGAGCATCGACGACCATCCAACCTCGCGGATCTGCTGGCGTCGACGTGACCTCACTCCAATGGCGATGACGGGACAGGGCTCGATGGCGACCGACGACGGCGGTTCCCGATGAGGACGACGGCAGGGCGTGGCTGGATGCGGTCTTCCTCAGCGCCTCCGTTCCTCTCTTCTCTCTTTCTTTTTTAGCCCCTATCTTAGGGACCAAAATCGTACTTAACCCTTTTTCACTGTCATGAGAACAACATCTTTACTCCTAAATCTATGTACCATCCGAAATTCTACAACGTCATCCGTGTTATAATCTTTTCTTTCGCCAAAATTCAAAAGATTATCTAGGTACATGACATTTAAATTAAGAGTGTGATAATAACTTCAAAAATCTGATAATCGTGGAATGGCCAAAAAGAGAAAAAGAAGAAACCAAGCATTCTTACTAGATAGAGTCTCTGGCACATACTCTTTAGATGAATTACTCTCGTTAGACGACTCAATTTTAGAAACGTAATCTGAATTAGACTCACTTTCGTCTTCTTCTACACAATTGCAAGGTTTGATAAAATGAAACGGTGTTGTCATTATTAGGACTTTTTGAGGAATCAAAGAGGATGGTCCACAACCACCACCTACGTCACGAACAACAACATACCATTCTATCACATGTTGTGAACTTAGTCTAACATGTACGTTGAACATAACTCTAACATGATGCCCAAAATATCTTGTAAAAAAATCTTTCATTCGACAATGCTGATAAGAATCTATATGCAACTCTCTCAATTTCTTTGGAACCTATTTCTCTCGTGTTGTTCAATATGACAATTTTTAGAGCATGTAAAGAATTAAGATGATAAATGTGTAACATCACAAGTGAATTATACTCAAATTTCACTGTTTCTTAACTGTTTTTTATGATTTCATTGGATAAATTACTACTATAACTACAAAAAAGAAAATCGATTACTAACTATATTTGTGAAGAAGAAAGAAAAAGAAAATAAAGAATAATAAAATGAATGTAGTGTGATTAGTGGTTGTCAAATTTTTTTTTATATTTTTTTTTGTGTAGTTATTTAAGATGCAGACTTCTAAAGAACTAACACATATAATTACTTTTTGACCTTATGTCGGATACTTAGCACTCTGGATATATACAATTACACAATTGTATTATATCTGGAATGTTCCCGATCTTTTCAAATATTGTATCATATTTCAGATACAAAGTACTCGAACTCTGTTGTTACGTTAGTAGTTTTTTTATGATGTGTACTCGAGATAGGTAATGAGTGCAAATTTATAATTTATTTATACATTACACATTTCATTAAATATTATAATAAGATGTGATATTATTTAGACTTTAATATAATCAATAATTAGATATTATAAATTAGTTAATTGACTTATTTTGATTAATTAGTTTTATATTCGTAAAAAGACTAAAATAAACTCAAATAATTAAATTGAGACACTTATTTAATTATATTAAGTCTTAGTCATGTAATTTTATTATTAAAGGAGGGAGGTGGTGAGCGTTGTGAATGTATGGAAAGGAGGGTGAACGTATGAAGAAGAGGGAGATAGTGAACGCTGTGAATGTATGGAAAGGAGGGTGAAGATATGGAGAGGAGGGAGTATGGAAAGGAGGGTGAAGATATGGAGAGGAGGGAGGTGGTGAGCGCTGTGAATGTATGGAAAGGAGGATGAAGATATGGAGAGGAGGGAGGTGGTGAGCGCTGTGAATGTATGGAAATGAGGGTAAAGGTATGGAGAGGAGGGTGAAGATATGGAGAGGAGAGAGGTGGTGAGCGCTGTGAATGTATGGAAAGGAGGGAGGTGGTGAGCGCTCACCTCCATCTCCTCCATTTTTCTTCTTCCTCTACTACTTTCTTTCTTCTTTTGCTCGAGTATGTATTAACAACAGTTAAATTAACAATGAAAAAGATTCACAATTTATAAATTTAATAACTAATTTTTAAAAATAAAAAATTATTTTAATAAAAATTAAAAATTTTAGAAATAAAATTAAATATTTTTTCATATACTACTATTCACATAAAAATAATTAGAATATATTTTTCTAAAAATAATAGTTGAGATATAGATCAATATGATACGTTATTCAAATAAATATATCAAATCATCTCATTATATTTTAATTAATATTTTTACATAAAAAGCATATATATTCCACTATTTTTAGATATGTGAATTTTTACCACTAATATAATTTAGAAAAAGTTGTTTGTATAAATCATAAATTCAGGATTCGAGCGTCTTGATGTTGGTTCAAATATATATATATATAGCTATTTAAAATATATAATAAATTTATTAGTAGGAAATATTTTAAATTTTTTAATAAATATAAAATAAATATATTAAAAAATTAAATTATATATGTATATAATAAGCACTATGAACTTGGACGGTGGTTTGGTTTTGCTTCTTGAATAACATAAGACATCAAAATTAATGCTATTGAAGGAAGTAAGAGAATTCTAAAAGGTTGGTTTTGCTTCTTGAATGATATGAGACATCAAAATTAATGCTATTGAAGGAAGTAAGAGAATTCTAAAAGGTTTAATTAAAGGTGTAAATGGTGAATTTAGTCTTTAAAAGATTATTTATTTTTTAGATTAATTTTTTAATTTTTTAATTAAATTTGTCCTTTAAAAATTTAGGTTTAATTACTCTATTAGTCTCTATAATTTCACGAAATTTTTAATTAGATCCTTATACTTTTTTTTTTCCTTTTAATTGAGTCCTTGCACGAAATTTTTTTTTAATTGAGTTCCTACACTTTTTTTTTTCTTTTATTTGAGTCCCAACACCCGTTTTTTTTAGTTGGGTCCCTATACAATTAAACCAATTACTATAAAAAGAGACCTAATTCAAGAAAAAAATTTTGGTACAGGAACCCAATTAAAAAAAAAGTATAGGGACCTAATTAAAAATTTTGTAAAACTATAAGGACCAACAGAGTAATTAAACCAAAATTTTAAATTAGTCATGTTAGTCATTCTGTCATTTTATTGCTAATGGTGTCAAAATTTGTTGATGTGGTACGTTAAGTAACATCACAACACACACCTTGTAGTCTTAATTGACTATTAACATGATTAATTTATAAAATTAGATCAAATTAATCTCAAAGTGAGAGATTCTAATACCTCAAATTCTCTTTTCAATTAGGTTTTGATTTGATCTAATTTTATAAATTTATTATATTAATAGTCAATTAAGACTTCTAGAAGTGTGTTGTGACCGGTGTCACTTAATGTGACACATTACCAAATTTTGACACTATCAATAAAAAATTGACGGAAAGACTAACATGACTAATTTAAAATATTTAAAAGACGAATTTGATTAAAAAAATATTTTCAAGACTAATTTAAAAAATAAATAATTTTTTAAGGACTAATTTGACTTTTTATTCTTAATTAAAAGATTCAACTAATACGTGTTCTAAGGACGTATAATAAGTTGACTATTAATAAAAAATTTTAAATATTTTTATTTAATAAATACAAAATAAATGTATTAAAAATTTAATTTTTATTATATTTCTAATAAAAATATTCTTATTTTATAATTTTAACATATATTTTTAAAACACATAGATAAATCCTTAATTAAAACAGAGTTTTAATAAAGGTTCACGTTATTGTGAAAAAAAAGGTTTAGCTAATATATAAATTTATCATTACTAAAAAATTTTAAATATTTTTATTTAATAAAATAAAATAAATACATTAAAAATTTAAATTTTTTATATTTCAATAAAAACTTTTTACTAAAAATAAGTTTATCATGTACCCTTATTCTTATGACACATGTTAGCTAAACAAAAAATAAATAAATAAAAAGATAAAAATTTGTTATAGATACCTAGGTATTTATTTAAAGGAATATACTATTTTATTTTTATTAATTTAAAAAAAATTAAAATAAGTTTGAATTGAATTAAAAAAATATTTTTATTTAAAAAAATATTTTTTAAATAAAAAATAATTTATTTAGATATTATTAAATTGTTAAAAAAAATTTTAATAAAAAATATCTTTTTATATTATTTAATGTGTTTATCAAAATTTTAATAGTAAAAATAAAAATATTAAAAAGATATGTTTTTTTTGTAGAAACTACAACTTATATTTTTTAAAAGATCTTCTTTACTTAAGAAAAATATTTTTAACATAATAAAGAAATAAAAAAATTTATATTGTATCCAAATATAATTATTAAATAAAAATATATTTTTATATAAGATATCCAAACCTAAAATTACTTTTACTTTTTTTAAAAAAATCTTTTAAAAAAAATCACTTAAAAAAAATATTTTCATCAAAACTCACCCAAATAAGCCTAAAAGCTATTCTACATTTGATTAGACTTTTAAAAAATAAAATTTTCAAATATTAAAAATGTCTTTTTATTTTTTCTTTTTTAAAAAGTAAGAGATTGTTAATTTTTAGAAAAAACAAATAACTTATTTTTTTATAATTTTTTTAAACATATTCAAATAGGTTTAAAATTGAATAAAAATATTTTATTTTTGAAAAAAATATTTATTTTACTCAAAGTAACATATATTTTTTTTATAAATTATATGTTAAAGAATATTTTTATAACAAATTTAAACACCAAATCCTTTCAAATTCCTATTATACAGTAGATACAAGAAGGGTTAATTGTCATAGGTGATATAGACGAGTCCAATATATAAAGCTAATTTCCAAATTGTTTTGATATGACATATCAACAAAATTTGATCAAAAAATGCTCTAACTTGTGGAAATTCTTGTTGCCAGCCATAACTTCTAATGCTACAAATTCTTGCAACTACCTGCAAATCAAATATTATAGAAAATAATCCGACACAAAGAAATTTACTTGATCGGATTAGAAAATTATTTGTAATAATAAACTTTTAGTGACAATATTATGACTAGTGTTTCTTTTAGTTAATTTATTTAAATGACAATTATATATATATATATATATATATATATATATATATATATATATTATTGTGATATATATTATAGTGACAAATTATATAAGATTTGTGACATTAAAAATATTTTTATTGACGAATGTTATAACTATCTCTAAAATCATTTTGTAACAACATATAACACAGCTAATGTATAACTTTTGGTAAATGTACTACTATTTTTATTATGGTTAAAATAAAATAAACTATCGGTAATTTTTTCTTGTGATATTGAGTGAGAATTATAAGATAGTAAGATACTGACATAAGAACGATATGGATTCTTTTTGTCGACATCCTTGCCATTTACGACTAAAAAACAAATTATTTGTTTTTATGATTTTTAAAAGGATAATATATATAAAAAATTTTAAAATATCTCTAAAATTTATTTTATTGTAGTTTTGTTGAATTTTTTTTATTTATTTCAATTGTATCATTGCCAATCAAATTTTCAAGAAATTTAATTTCAGTTTAACAATAATGTTTGATATCTAAAAGCAAACGATAGAATTATGTGTGATTTATTTGTATTGAAGGTTGTTCTTATAAAATTGTTGTTGAACTATTTCTAAACTTCTTAAAAATTTAGGTGAAGTGATATATTTGATGTAAATTAAAAACTTCTAAAATAAAATTAAAATAAAATAATATTCTTTTAGATACTTTTTAAAATTATTTTAATTTTTTAAATTTTAAAACTTAAATGATTAACTTTTAATCATAAACACTAAAGTTGACTTAATTAACTAAAGTTTGGTATATATATATATATATATATATAGATAGAGTAAAGTATCGTTTTTGTCCCCAACGTTTGGGGTAAGTCATATTTGTGTCCCTAACATTTAAATCGTCCTATTTGTATCCTTAACGTTTATAAAAGTGATTCAATGTTATCCTACTATCAATTATACTAACAAATCAGATTATATTTTTCAATTATTCTCACTTGGATGTATTCATTCTCAATTAGGTCTCACTTGGATGTGTTCGATTTTAATATTATACCCACTATTTGTGTTTAGATCCAATTATGTCCCTAGAAAAGTGAATTATGTAAATGATGTAGGAATTAGTTTCAACATTTGATGAGCTATTTTTCGGAGTAGATCATCGATTCTATCCCAGACATTTGTATTCTAACTTCAAGAAGAGATTTTTAAAACTCAAACTAAAGCGCTCATGATATGTAATTGACGGCAGGATAACATTGAATCACTTTTACAAACGTTAGAGATACAAATAGGACGATTTAAACGTTAAGATACAAATAGGATTTACCCCAAACGTTGGAGACAAAAACGATACTTTACCATATATATATTATTGCCATCAAATCACACGGCTGAAAGCTGGTATGACATTCGAGATATACATACGTAGTACTTTTATTAGGAAAAAATGCAAATTTGTTAAATAGTAAAAGAAAAAGAAGAAGGAGATTTTGTGTTAACATTTTTGTTAAATTACTCTTCTATTAAGAGTCGATTTATAAACAAAATGTTGCAAAGGCAACAACTTTGAAATAAAAATTAATGGAAAATCTTTAATGAGATCTCTAATTGTATTTAACTATTTATATATAAATTAAATTAAATAATATATATTCGGATTTCAGATAGATTAATATTTTCTAGTACGTGAAGATCAATGTATTATAATAAGAGCATATCATTTATATCTATATATACATAGATTGATTATTGACTATATATTTTTTTTTAAATACGAAGTAGCTATATATTAATTATTTAAAAAAGATAAAGAAAATGATGAATCTATTGTGTTGATATCATTGTTTCTTATTATACACTTCAATTCCTTCAGTTTTTTTTTTTTTTTTTTTTAACTTATCACCTTAATTTGACTCAATGTATTGTAGAATTATTAAAAAGTTTAAAATTGAAAGTAGAATTTAATTTTAATGTATTGAAAATAAAAAATTCTATATAATATTATAATTATTTAATTAAATTTATATTTTTAAATAAATAACTTTTTGAATAATAAATTTGGTTAAAGTTAATTATTTTAATTAATATGATAATATATGATTAGATAGCTATATAAAAGTTTTTAGATTTTATATACAAATTAAATTCGAAGTAATGTAAAGTCTTGAGAATTTTTTTTTTAATATTAAGTTTAGACGAGTGTTATCTTTAATTAAAAATGATTCATTATGTGTGTTATACTAAAATGTGAGGGTATAACAACTTTAGTTTCTTTTTAAATTTGTTAAAATAACAAAATGACGATGTCGTTTTCTATTTTCATAACAAAGAAAAATAAAATGACGATAGCATTTTTATTTTAATAATTTTTAAAAATATAAATAATCAATATAAAATTAAAACGATAATGACGTTTAGCAATATTTAAATTTTAATTTTTTTAAATAAAAACGTTAATCACATTTTGTGTCTTCTGAAAAGTAAAAAAATATATATATAACAAAATAAAATTCATCTAAAACCAAATAACTTAGTGTAATGCTCCTTTTTGACTAATATATATATAAAAGATTTGCTAGCAAGTGAATCATTTACATGAACGAGAACCTAATGACATCATCACTTTATGCCATAGATTAATATTCAACATATTCATATCTTGAAATTATTTTAAACACATCATGATATTCAAAATATATTTCTTTTAATTATTTGGCTATTTTTTTCCCTCCAAACCAGCCACCTAACTAACTAAAATAATATTCAACCATCTTTTATAGAATAAGAATTATAGTAGTAACTAGTAATTAGCAGTAGGTTAACCAATTTAGTTTAATCTAGTAATTAATTTATTAATTTATTTAAATAAATATAAAAAAATTAAATATCGTTTTGTGTATGCAGCAATTTATTACTATCTAACTATAAATTTTTAAATAAAATTTTTGGTTGAACGAATTAAAAAAATACCATAAAAATCCAAAAAAAATAAATAATAGTGGGCTAGAGGTATTGACCATAATAAATGTAGAAAAGTAATAATATAAGAGTGAGATAGAATCATAGAAATAATGATGCATAGTTTATAGACGATTTTGCCCAAATTGGAGCCTTGATCGTTCCTCCCTGCTTCCCCGCACTCTATAAATCTCCTCTCACACCTTTCCTCCCTCATCAGCTTCTCACACACACTACCATCACCATGGTGGGTTGGATTCCCATCCTCTTCCTTCATCTTCTATATTCATCTTTTTCCCCCTCTCTCTCAAACACTTTCTCCTCTCATCCCATAATTATATAATTATTATAACATTGAAAGAGTTTTAGCAGTTGATTTCAATCATAACAGTTAAAATTACCAAAAAAATCAAATTTTTGATAAACTTAAAACTTTTTCTTTAATATTATTATTATAATAACTAGCGGCTCAACAGATACTAAAACAAGCATATATTATTATTGCAGGAATTGGAAGATCAGCAAGTAAGCAGAAGATGGGAAGGGTATGTGGATTGGAGGAACAAGCCGGCTCTGAGAGGCCGTCATGGTGGCATGCTTGCCGCCTCCTTTGTTCTTGGTCCGTCTCAAATTAAATCTCATAGCTTTTCTTTTTTTTTTTTAAAATAATAATAATATAGTATATAGTATTTTTGGCACTGATTGAGATGGTTATATCATGTGCATATGTATGAAAAGTGGTGGAGGTGATGGAGAACCTGGCGTTTTTGGCAAATGCAAGCAATATTGTTTTGTATATGACCAAGTTCATGCACTTCTCGCTTTCCAAATCCGCTACCAACGTCACCAATTTCATGGGAACGGCCTTCCTCCTCGCCCTCGTCGGAGGATTCTTCTCCGACGCCTTCTTCACCACTTATCACGTCTACCTCGTTAGCGCACTCATCGAATTCCTGGTATCAATTCTTTTTTATTCTTATTCTTTTTATTTCTCACTCTTTTTTTTTTATATATATTAGTAATTTCAATTTTTTTACCTTCATTACCAAGCTAAAATTGATGCTGCCTGCTATACCCTAAATTTTCTCTTTTTAGTGTTCGAATAATAAAAATTTATAATTTTAATTTTGATTTACAAAAGTGTCATGAAAATTATGTGTGTGTATATATATATTCGAATTTTTTAAGGAACAAGGATCCTAGCTCCTTCAAATCCATGATGTGTTTGAACTTTGAAGTAAGGAGAATGAGAGTCAATTTTGTGCAAGTTGCAAACACAAGTTGCAAAGTGGGGTTGCATCAAAACTGTGCAACCAAATCCCCATCATAGAATTGAAACATCAAACAAATCATATATATGCTTTTTTTTTTTTTTTGAAAAGATAATAAATAAAACACAACAAATATATATGTCCTGTCCATCCTCTCCTTTTGATTCTCTACATCACTTTTTGGTGCATTTGGGTGGCTCCCTCCAACTTAGGGTCATAGATATATAAAACCTCATGAAATCCATGAGTGAACGCTCCCACTAACTAATAATAAGATCCTATGGACCAAGTCAAGAATCAGTGTATTTCTTTCTTCTCATTCGCTAGCTTCTTCTCTTCAGCCACCAAATGGGAAAAGAAATAAACCTAACAAAAATAAAAGCCATGTTGTTGATGTAAGGGGTGACTTTAATTTCTCTCTCTTCACATTAGTACAATGTTAGCCTTGGACTTGGATTGTAACTCCCTAAAGAAGTGTGTGTGAGAGCTATTACTAGTGGGGGCCAACATATGCATATATAGTTATATAGTTATATATATATATATATACATATACTATTTTTCACATTTCTTGTGTGGCCACCGTCTAATAACAAAAGAATCAACATGGCTGGTTGGGGACGCCATTACTAATCCTTGCGTAATTGGAGTATATGAGACAACATAATAGTAATGAAATAAAGTAGGCTGAATTTTTCATTTTTTTCCTTTTTAGTTGAATTTTGTTGTGTTGTTTGTTTTAGGAAAAATAGTAGGTATATATATATCCTCAACTGATGAATGCTACATGACAAAAATTTATTATTTTTTATTCATATTTAACTACAAAAATATTTTTATACTAAATTCTAAACTTTAAATTTTTAATAGTATAAAAAGTAAAATATTGACTTAAAATATTAATTAATACTAATAAAAAATATTAACTCCTTGACATTTCTTTTCTCAATTTTCAGTTGCATTTATTCACGAATTAATTTTTATATTTTAAATGATTTTCAATTTTGGTTCTACCAACAAAATAACTGATGAAAAATATTGACGTGTCACAAATGGTGCTAACATGCATGGTATACACTTGGATTTGACAGGGATAGTGTTTGCCAACAATCTTTTTCGGTAATTTGATAGCGTGGAGTTAAATTAAAAATAATTTAAAACATGATAGAACAAATTGAGAAAACTAAAAGGTAAGCGGGAAGATTTAAAAATGAGTAAAATTTAAGGATAAAAAGTGTATTTTAGCTATATATTATTTTATAATATCTTGAATCAATTAATTTGTTTGGATAATAATTTATATAAAAATTTTTTGTTAATAATATGTTCAAAATTAATTAATTTTTTTTTTTTTTACAATTTGCGCCTCTTTTTCGTATAATATTTCTTTCTGTTGGGATTTGAAGAAAAAGTCAGAAAGAGGAATTTATTGGGAAACTAATTCAAGAATTAAAAAATGGATATCAATGTTCAATACTTTAAAAATTAAAAAGCATTCATAACTTCTAATAACTAGCTAGCTAGTAATAATTAAAAATATATGTTATAGTTCTTTTATTCTAATTGAGACGTATATGTTCTTAAATAATTAATAGCCCTTTTTGTTAAGGTTTATATGGCCTTAATAGTTTATTAATATATACTGATTGTATTATTTTTTACCCTCTGTATTTTTTTTGACGAAAATTATAACAATAAAATTTTTGTTATCCATTAAAAAGGAGTTAATTTTGATAATATAAAATATTTTATTATCATTGAATAATTTATTATTATATTAGTATTAAAATATCTAAAGCCCAAAAACAATACTACAATAATGTTAATCAACAGAATGACCAAAAAAAAAAGTCATTGACTAACTAAATTCTAGCACTTCATTTACGGGAATTGTGCTCATTTGCGGAAAATAATTAGTTATGAGTTTTCAAGGTGTTGGTTGCATATAGTTTGAACACAAAAATAGTCAACCATCATTTACACACCAAGAACACCATCATCAATAATTCACTTTCACCACTTAATTATATGAATGAACATAGTTTGATAGAAGCTTCTTTATTCTACACCTTTTTCTTTGTTGAGTTACATCTTACGTGCATAGTATTAATATAAAGAGAGGTGAGAAATAGTTATACGTTATTATCATCATTGAATTGGCATATATAGTTTCCCATTGGTACATATATCACAAGTCAAATACAGATCTCTTTAGCTATAATTTGTGCTGCGCCTAACACTTTAACACGTGTGGTCCCTATCATCATGATCATTATATGATGATATTTTTTAGGAGTATTCATGATTATAAAATTCATATACAATTATCTTTATATAAAATTAATAGTTAAAATTTATTAAATAAAAATTTAATTAAACATATTAAATTATCTAATAATTATTAATTATAAATTTTACACATTTGCATATAAGTCTTCACTATTCATCGTATATAGCTACATGAAATGAAACTCCAGTCTTATTAATGAAACATGATTCTCTGTCAAATCTTCATGAACTTATGGTTTCGCTCTATGGCAGTATGGTAGGTTCAGCTAGCAATTAAATATGGCAATGTTTCGCACATAGTTTTGTCAAAAGAAGTTTTCATGAAACCACGTACGTACTTGATTGCCTTTATAAATTGATACACATTATCATCACCAGTTGCAATCACGAATTTAGACACTATATATATGAGGATATACCTTACTCAAAACGGCAACATACATATACATGTGCATGTATATCATACGTCGCATTTAAAGATTGTGTTAATTGTTAAGACAAATATATAAGTATATAACCCTACTTGAAGAGAAAAAAGTATACAGCCAAAAATATAATTTTGTCCTATTAAGTGAAATTAACGATATGAATTAAATAATGTCATTCTGTCATGTCATGAATTATGTTACAAATTAATGTATTTATTCATGAGTCTTTTTAGGTTTCTTAAAGCATTTTTTTAATAATAAATGTTACTCAACTAATTTCATATTTTGTGTTATTGTTTTTTATTCTATTCATTTGAATATGTCTACTGATTCAATGAATTATTATTCCATGCAATATAGCTGATAAACGATAATATAGACAAGTATATTCTATCAGCCTCTTATTATTAAAGTCTATAATTTTACTAATCAACGGTATATCGGAATCTAAGTAGTCCTTGTCTGTACTACAGTCCAGGGGATTTAGCTGGGGATCAATTAACACGTGGATTTGGGACCCTCCTTTTGTGATATCGTGTTAATTAATTATCCACTGAACCTGACCTTTCATAAAATAGTACCATAATTTTGATATTTTGGCAACGTTGTTATTAGGTATGTATGTTAGTAGAGACAAGGGTTCTCAATTCTCATTATGTGATTTGATCACTCCTTGGGCTAACTTTCATTTCTTGACCTAACGTGGTGGGAACTAAGAGTAAGAAAAAAAGGCATGTGTCACTAATGTTATTAAGACAGAAAAACATCTATTTTAATTGGTTTGTAGTGGTACCAGCCACTAGATATTTTAATTTGTTTTGTTGCAGTTTTTAGAGTTCCCTACCAAATATAGAGAAATGCTTTTGTTTTTTCCCCTTATTAGAAAAACGTTAAGAACAGGACTTCAGGTAGATGTGTTTTAAAGCTAAAGTTATTTTCTTAATTACTTGAATGGTAAGTAAGCTTATCTCAAGTAGAAAAAAGTCTACACTAGCAGATGCAACTATAGTTTTTCTATTTGACTTAATCAATTTTTTAATAATAAGATTCAAGTTTTGATGATAAAGATAACAACTTACTTTTTCCTATAATCATTCTCTCCAATCATTGTGACAATTTGTAGAATAAAGGATTTTGGAATTTATGCAGGGACTGGTTGTGCTCACCATACAAGCTCGAGTGCCGTCACTACAGCCATGCGGCGGCGCCACCCCATGTGAGGAAGTTACCGGGGCAAAAGCAGCAATGTTCTTTGTTGGACTCTACCTAGTGGCACTTGGTGTTGGAGGGATAAAAGGGTCATTGCCAGCACATGGGGCTGAGCAATTTGATGAGAGTACCCCATCTGGGAGGAAGCAGAGATCAACCTTCTTCAACTACTTTGTGTTCTGTTTATCATGTGGGGCCCTTGTGGCAGTTACTTTTGTAGTGTGGGTTGAGGACAACAAAGGTTGGAAATGGGGGTTTGGAATATCTACCATAACCATTTTTCTGTCTATCCCTGTCTTCTTGTCTGGTTCTCCTACTTATAGGAACAAGATCCCTCTTGGAAGTCCTCTTACTACCATTTTGAAGGTAATCAATCATATAAGCATCATAGAAATGGACAATGTCTTAGGCATCATCATGTGATTGAATAGTATATTAACAGAATTAAAACAAAATATAGAATCGGTAAAGAAAAAAAATGTGAGTATGTTTTAATATACTAGTCCTATAATGTCCCATATTAATGTTCTATATTGACATTCAATGAAGAGGTATTCTATAAATTTCTAACTCTAATCTTTGATTTGAGCAGGTTTTGATTGCCGCCTCAGTTAGTAGCTGCATCCTCAAGGATTCAAGCAATGCTATTGTGAACATGGCTTCAAGTCCTTCAAATCCACTCCCAGGGAATAACATTGAACACGAAGATGCTGCAAAAGCAAGCAACAAGGAAACTGAGGATGAAGCCACATCAAACACACTCAAATTCCTCAACAGTGCAGCTCAGAACAAAGCAATCCACTCATCAATCCAATGCACAGTGCAGCAAGTAGAAGATGTCAAAATAGTACTCAAAATGCTTCCAATATTTGCATGCACCATTATGCTTAATTGCTGCCTTGCTCAGCTAAACACATTCTCCATTGAGCAAGCTTCGACGATGAACACAAAGCTTGGTTCCCTAAATATTCCTCCGGCATCATTACCGGTTTTCCCAGTGATCTTTATCATGATCCTAGCACCAATTTATGACCACATAATAATCCCATTTGCAAGGAAAGCTACCAAGACAGAGATGGGAGTAACACACCTCCAAAGAGTAGGAATTGGATTAGTACTCTCCATAATTGCAATGGCAGTGGCAGCAATTGTTGAAGTGAAAAGGAAAAATGTGGCAACAAATTCAGGCCTAACAGATGATGCAACAAAGCGATTACCAATAACATTCTTTTGGATTGCATTTCAGTACTTATTCCTTGGTTCTGCAGATCTTTTCACCTTGGCGGGTTTATTGGAATTCTTCTTCACAGAAGCACCAATTAAGATGAGATCATTGGCCACATCACTATCTTGGGCATCTTTGGCTATGGGGTACTACTTGAGTTCAGTGATCGTTTCAATAGTTAATGGTATCACTGGTAGCTCATCACATAAACCATGGCTTTCTGGGGCAAACCTTAATCACTATCATCTAGAGAGGTTCTATTGGCTTATGTGTGTGCTGAGTGGGTTGAACTTCCTTCATTTCCTGTTTTGGGCTATTAAGTACAAGTACAGAGGGAGAGGGATTTCTAGTGAATGAAAAATAACAAATGGGGACTTTTCACAAATGGTTAATGTGCATTTTTCAATGCCATGAATCAAAGTGAAAACTGTGAAGCCATTCTAGGCTGTAATTGTATATACAAGTAATATATCTTAAAATATAATAGAGGGGAGAGGAATGAGGAAAGGAATCAAATGGATGTATTACATCACGTAATGTAATCAACATGTCCCTTGAATTATGAATAGTGCGAGAGCAAATGATTCACATGCGAATGTTCTTTCGTATTGAAGCGAAGTTAGGCCCATGCCTAACCATTTCAAAACGGCAAAAGGTAACTGAAGATATTTATCGTTGCAAAATAACCAAACCTTCTACGCCAGGGTAACACGTTCATGTTACATATAATGTGTTGGCAATACACTTTAGTGACCAAGAGCATGATTAGGATAGAAATAAATGTGATGTCTTAAATTGATTGAATTAAGATTAGTGACCGTATTTGATGGTAGATATAGATAAAAAAATAAATACAACATGAATTGATTGAATATTGTTCGCTGTTTGGTGTTGAAAATGAAAAGAAAAAAAAAGTAGTTCAACGAGGCAAAAAAAAAAAGTTGAAATCAATCCGAATAGTGCATTAAAATTAAATTATAAAAAATAATATTTTAATATTTTTGTTTTCTGTCTCTCGACTAGAAGTCAAAAAACTCAAAATTGTAAATAAAAAAGTACTTACTAAACAATTTATAGTAAAAAATATATTACCCTATCAAATCCGGGGATGTAGCTCAGATGGTAGAGCGCTCGCTTAGCATGCGAGAGGTACGGGGATCGATACCCCGCATCTCCAATTTTACATTTTTCATTTTTTCCCGTTTCGAATGTTTTTTTTTGTTATAAAACTTTTCATCGAGGTCCAGCCCAAACCATGACTGGCCCAGAAGTTTTCGGCCTGTCAACGAAGGAGACACACAGAAAGAGCCACGAAACGCTGCGTTCCAGTGCATTGAGGTTTAAGGAAAATTCTTTTGCACTGTGCCGTTTTACACCTCACCAGAAAATTCAGATCGAGATTTACGACAGAGTTAAGAGAGAGAAAGGGAGAGAATAGAGATAGAGAGAGAGAAAGAGCGAGAGAGCTTTCAGTAGATCGCTCTCTCCGATTGTACTCTGAAGCCGCAACTGCAACTGCAACTGTGATCGATCACTCACTCCTCTTCTGTTTGAAGGTAACTAACTCATTCTCTTCCTCCAACCTCAGATCCTTCCCATTTCCTTCACTTCTTACTCACTTAATTTCAATTTTCACGATCGCTGATTCATTTTGTTTCCATTTTTCTTCGTTTATGTTAAATTTGTCGCCGCTTACTTCAGCTGACGTATATATCTTTCATTTATGTCGTTGTTTTCGTTAGAATTTGGCATCGTCCAACCAAACAGTGTCTTCTCTTACCTTGCTTATTATGTGCTTCTATTACTAATTTTTCACCGTAGTTTAATTCAGTTTCTTTTCATTTGATTGAATTATTAGCTTTTATAGCATTATTGAAAGTCGCTACTAGTAGCTAATGAGTGAACTCAAAGGGAAAATTTATATTTATTTGATTAATTCACAATGCTACTAAGGATCAATATCTGGTGTTTACGTTTAGGATGATCTTTTGATGTGGAAATTCAGCATTCTGATAATAGAAGTACAATTCAGGGAAGTTTTTAGTTGCCACGAACCAAGGAAAAACCCTTGCTAGACATGGTGCATTGTATATTTATGTGCAAAATCTGGAGATGATTATAATGTCAAGTTATATGTCGGTTTTGGATTTGTCCTTATCAACATTAGTATTTTAAATTTGCAGATAAAGTTGGTGGCACCATGAATTTCTTGATGCGGTCTACTTCACATGTGCATGTGGAGCGGACACCAATTCCAGAGTCGCCTCAGGCGGATACTCCCCAGACTACTTCTGGGACTTCTTCGGAGACTCTTGATTCTGAGGATCCATATTCACGGTTGTCCACAATTGAAGAGTTTGATGGAGAGATTGATGGTGAAAATGGCAATGTGTCTGGTAACGGTTCAAGAAAGGACATGCCAATTCTAGCTAAGCACGTGGATGTTTCTGAAGAAGAAGGATGGATTGCCATTCCATGCAGTATGTCTCCAACAGCAATACTCTTTTACTTCTTGATCTTAAATTAGCAACTGAGGTTTGAACATGGTTACAGTTTCTTGATCCAGATCCAAGCTTAGCAATCGTGTTGAGTACCATTCTATAGTGTGTTAGTTTTGTTGGCTATATAGACATGCTCATAACATACATATGAAATTAATAAAACTATAACTGCAGCTGGATTAGTATATTAAATTTAAAGTGGTAGAATTAATTGAACATTTTATTTTAGCTTCCACAATATGTGATGTTATGGCCATTTGTAATATAATATGGCCAATTCTCAATTATTTCTTTTTATTTATTTATTTATTTATTATGTCTTTTTGTAGAGGAACTTCCTAAAAGCTGGAATGACGTGTCGGATATACAGTCCCTGCACTCTCTTGATCGTTCATTTCTTTTTCCTGGTAGGATATGTTCATTCTATATATTCATGAATCTCAGTTTTGGTTTCATGTGTGATTCAGTTTGCTGGACTCGTGGAAAGTTGACTGACCTTACTTTCTACTTGTAATTCAGGGGAGCAAGTTCAAATCGTGGCATGTTTGTCTGCATGTAAGCATGATACAGAGATTATCACTCCATTTAAAGTTGCTGCAATGATGAGTAAGAATGGCATAGGTCACAGCCCCGAGAAACAAAATGGAAACATTGAGGACAGAAGTAATTCAGGATCTGGAGAAGGGCAAATCAGTTCCAGTAGTCAAGAGCAGAAAGAGGAAAGCCTGTCGAAACCAAAGGCTGATCACCCGGCAGATGTTTCTGCTGGTGAATCCCTTTTAAGGATGGAGGTTCACAAAAGGCAAACTGCATTGTTGTTGCAAAGATTTGAGAATTCTCACTTCTTTGTAAGGATATCGGAGTATGATGAACCATTATGGTCCAAACGAAGTTCATCAGAAAAGTCCAGCTCCTCTGAATTCGATGATCTGAAGGCCTCAACAATTGGAGTTAGAGAGACTGCAAAAGACTCGTCTTCTATTAGTGCTATTATTGATAGAGGAAATTTTGATGCAAATATTTCTGGTGGTGTGGCAAGAAATTCTGTCAAGTGTTTTGCTCTCCCTAACGGAGACATAGTGGTATGTGCCATAAAACTTCAGAAATTATCGTCATGAATTTTTCTTGATTTAGATTTAGCAATAACAGACATGGATTTCTTCTTTTTCCCAAATAAGTGTGGGACTTTGTCTTATAGTTCACTCCCCCCCCCCCCCCCTCTCCCCCGATCACTAATTTGTCATCTGCACTCTATACAACTTGGCAATCTTGTTGTTACAATATACAATCATTAAGACATATACTATGTGTTGTTCGGCTTGTTGAAAGCCACAATCATAGTTTGGAGAAAAGTTTTTTTACTTCTATGCCCAAACAATTTGGTTTGGGATTCAAATACACTTTTTTTTTTGGTTTTAGTCTATGAATAGCTTTTTAAGGAAATGAGATATGGCATTGAATTTGTTTGCTCATTCTGTTTGTAAAACTTATGAAGAGTTTTAACTTTTAATACAAATGTATTAGTGTTTCTATACAACAACAACAACAACAACAACAACAAAGCTTTATCCCACTATGTGGGGTCGGCTACATGGATCATGACATGGTATTAGTGTTACTGTATTTGAATAAAATTGTGCTGAGGCATTGTATGCTAATGAAGCAAAGAAACTGACACAGAAACATATCCAGTTGATCAGAAAATGCTTCCTTGCAACCTAATATTATATTTTTAGCATTCAATACCAAAAATTTCCCTAATTATGCATGGGCACCCCCATTGACTTAGATTACTGATCTGATTCTATTTTCCTGTTTGGAAGGATCCAGGTTCTTTTACAGGTGAATGTGGGTGTTAATTTTCTTAGAGACCCTTGTATAGAAATCCTTCAATATGAAAAGTACCAGGATAATGTATTGTCTCCACAGAACCAGGGCAGTTCAGTTAACATGAGTCAGGATCAGTGTGGTGAACTATTGATGTGGTTACTTCCATTAGATAACACTCTCTCCTCCCCTTCTCGACCATTATCTCCTACTAAGTTACCTTCAAGTACAGGAACTGGAAGCGCTTCTCACAGACACCATTATTCTGCTTCCGCTGGGTCTCAGTCATTCTTTGCCCATTTCAGAAGTTACTCCATGTCATCATTACCCCAAAATACTAGTATTCCACCTGTTGCTCCTGTTAAGGCAGCTAGTTCTAAGCCAGCCTTTGACATGGAGGATTGGGATCAGATCTCATTTCAGAAGTTAAGGAGAAAAAATGATGTTGAAGAACTTTTATCTTTTCGAGGAGTCTCATTAGAGCGAGAAAGATTTTCTGTTTGCTGTGGATTAGAAGGTATTTATACGCCCGGAAGAAGGTGGAGAAGGAAACTTGAAATAATACAACCTGTGGAGATTCATTCTTTTGCTGCCGACTGCAATACAGATGATCTTTTGTGCGTTCAGATAAAGGTTCGAACTGTCGTGTCAATGGACCAAATTTTTTGGAATCTCTCTCTCTCTCTCTCTCTCTCTCTCTCTCTCTCTCTCTAATGAACGTTGCCATACTTTGTAGTACTGCAAATTGAGTTTGGTTTTTCTATTTTTTGGTATTAATTTTAAGTTCTTCTGCAGAATGTTGCTCCAGCTGATGCTCCAGATATTGTGATATTTATAGATGCCATAACAATTGTTTTTGATGAGGCTACCAAAAGTGGACTACCATCATCATTACCAATTTCATGTATTGAAGCTGGACATGATCATTCTTTACCAAATTTAGCCCTCAGGTTGTTGTTCATATTGCATGTCTTGATGTTTCTATTGGTGGTAATCTGATCTCACACTGCATATTGCTGTTTGAATATGCTTGTGCTCGAGAATCACTACCCTGGTAAAGAGTGGGAATTGATTAATTGTGATGGCGTGCAAACTATATTATATCTTTGGATTCAACATTAGTCAAGGAAGCAAAATCATTGACATGCAAGGCCCTAAACTTTGTACCAGAAAGGGATGAAATTTTCTTTAGTTCCATATAATAATACTGCTTAAATAATCACTAGCACACCCCACCACCACCTCCACCATAATAAAAATTCTCATCAGTTAATTTCTGTCACTGTCTATTAGCTGATAATGCCATGGGACTATGCATGCCTTATTATTACATGGTAATAATGAAGGGAAGAGAGTAAACATGGTTGGTGACTTTCAGAGTTTGGTTGATGTAGGTAGCTCTAATCTTCAATAATTCTTATTAGGAATCTTTAATTACAGGAGAGGGGAAGAGCATTCTTTTATTCTTAAACCTGCAACTTGGAAGAATCTTAAGATGCAGGATGAAACAAATTCTCAATTGTCAAAGTCACATTCTGGAAACTCGGCATCATCATTAAATTCTTCACCTCAGAGTCTTGACCGAAGGAAGGCTGCTTTGAATGATGATCAATATGCAATTGTGGTATCATGTCGATGTAATTATACAGGTACATCTTTTACCTACGGTTTGTTGTCATGTTTTTTAATGAATAGTAAGATGTTAAGCAGTTGTTTTTGTTATGGTTTTGTGCTTAATACAGCTTCACAATTATTCTTCAAGCAACCAACCAGTTGGCGACCACGTACATCAAGGGATATACTGATCTCTGTTGCATCTGAGATGTCAGGAGAGTCTCCTGGACCTTATGCAAGAAATTCCCCACTTCCTGTGCAGGTCAACATATGTTTTTAACTATAGATTGTCTTAATTTGGGGCTGTACATTGGAGCCTATATTTATTTTGCTTTTATATTTTCCTAGTGATGCTACAATTGAATTTACCTAATTGCCTTTTATCATCAGGTCTTGACTCTTCAAGCTTCAAATTTTACATCTGAAGATTTAACTTTGACGGTGCTTGCTCCAGCCTCATTTACTTCACCACCTTCAGTGGTCTCACTGAATTCACCCACTAGTTCAATGAGTCCATTTGTTGGTTTTACTGAGTTTCTGGGAAGGGTGAATGTTGAAAGGCATACTAGTGTTACCCAAGGACAGAGCTTCAGTCCTCTTGTAAAAGAAAATGAGAAACAAAGCAATCATGGTGCACCTCAGTCATCTTCAATGAATGATGTCATTCCTAGTTCTGGTCTGAGTTGTACACATTTATGGCTGCAGAGTAGAGTTCCACTTGGGTAATAAACCAGGCCTCTTTGTTAATTCTGTGAACTCCTTAAAATTAAAGCTGATTTATTTTACAATGTGTTTGGCTGCATCAGTTGTGTACCGTCTCAATCCACAGCAACTATTAAGCTTGAGCTACTTCCATTGACTGATGGCATAATCACGCTTGACTCATTGCAAATTAATGTCAAAGAAAAAGGTATGGATAACCAAACTTTTGGATGGTGCTTTTTCTCTCTTAACTGCATGCTTTGTGCTCTACCTAAAGAAATATTAGGTCAATACTTGTTTATGAGACAATGGAACAATGAATCGGTGCCTAAAATTCTGTTTTCTTCTCTGCTTGACGTATGGTTATTTTGAAGAATCACACACGGTTATGGGTGTAGCAAAAAGAGTTGGAATTTTACAGACAGCAGTTTTTAGTCGAGATGTTACAGCCTTGTTTTGCCTTCACCTAGCTTTGGCAAACCTTCCCCCCCATGTGCTCATTTGGTGTCATTTTATTCTAGGTCATTTATGTACCAATTGATCACTGTTTCTATTTGTCTGAGAATCATAAGCACTTTTACTACCGGGTATGGTTTGTTTTGTGCATTCGGCGTCATTCCTGAGTGGGATAAAGTTTTAAAGCGATGCAAATAGTGGCAATCATGATTCTGCTTATGCATCTATGATATTGCTCAAGTTCTTATAGGCTCACATTGTAATCTCCACAGGTGTTGCCTATATCCCTGAGCACTCACTGAAGATAAATGCAACTTCCAGCATTTCCAAGGGCATTATTTAAGAGAGGCTTACGGTTGGTTGAATATCATTGTACAATTTATTGAGTACCTTTGCAGTAAATAGAGATGGTTGCTTACCCGGATTTCAGAATTGCTCTGCCCACACACAGTCGTGGCACCAAGGTATCGTTGGATAGGGTAGCAGTGTGGTTATTGGCATGTCCATTTGTTTCAGAAATAGAGCTTCACTTTTTATTGTATTTTAAAACCACGAGCTTAACATAGATTATTGTTACATACCCCTTTACGGGGAAGAATGTAATCTTTATAGATAAATCTATTTTTTTGTGAAGATGTACGTATTTGGTCTTTTGAGAGTTGAAAGCAATGAGCAGTGAGTGTGTTTCAATTGGTCTTCAGTGAGAGCCTTGTACCCATGAATTGCTTCCTACTCTTTTTAGCCATTTAATGTACATTATTGACGTGATTACATTTGCATCCGAGTTTTTCAAAGTCGCAGATAAGGGGAATGGGTTATGTGAAAAGTGTGGCTCTAGTCTCAGATATTTATGAAACACCCAAAATTAATTTCTTAATGGCCCTTTTTCTTTTGCTTTCTTACCCCAAACCATACCCTTAGAATTGGTTAAATTGAAGTTATGAGTTTGTACTTTCAATTCTAATGACTTTGGTTGGAAGCTGGCAGTCTGGCACCGAGGGAAAATAAATCAGATATCCTTATTTAATATTTACTCCTGATCCCCGCCCGCATATATCATTTCGTCTGATCAGGCATTTAAGAAATAAAATTTCCAAATATACCAAGAATTAAATAGTCAAAGATGGGCTGCAGTGTGGGTTCAACTCATCTACGTAGGGGTGTTCATGGATCGGATCCAATCCGCATATCTGCGGTATTTATCTGAATCCGATCCGAAAATTGCGGATATGGATCCGATCCGCAAGGCTTTCGGATCGGATCGGATCCACACACTAATCGGATCGGATTGCGGATTTTGTGTTGATATCCGCGTATCCGCAAAAATAAAGAAATAAATAAGTAAAATATTCTTTTTATGTTTTATTTTAACTAATAATTATCATATATGTTAAATTATTTTAATTTATTATTCAAAAAAAGTATGTTTAATATTATTTTAAGAGTAAACATATTTAAAAGAATAGAAAAAATAAATTTTATTGATATTTTTTTAATAAAAATAAGCTTTTAAAAATATTTTTGTGTTTTGTGGATATATCTGATATCCGATCCGATCCGATCTGCACAGGATCGGATCCAACCTTAAAAACTGCGGATATTGGATCCGATCCGATCCGATGATTTTAGTGCGGATCGGATCGAAATTTTGGCCATATCCGATTCGATCCGATCCGCGGACACCCCTACATCTATAGACAACATATATAAAGGAAGATATGGTATAAATTATTAAGACAATAATTTGTATCTCATGTCAATAAGATAAAAAAAAAAAAAAAAAATACTGTTAGCATCAAACTACTGCTCCCTAACTGAATGATTAATTTATTTATAAGTAGTGAGATCTGAGAAATGAGGGAAGTGAATGGTTATGGCGCAAGTGCTTGTCCTTAAAGTCAAGGGCAATCCCTTGTATCCGCAAGTAGTCTATTAATCAAACTTTGTTGTCAGCTGTCACATGTGTTCCCTTTTTACTCGTTCCTCCCGTCATATGTATGCATGCCAGTTACTACCTACGACCTTAGCTTTTAGGTGTTAAAATATGATTGAAGAAAAAAAAGGTTATGAATTAGGGGTGTTTATAGTTAGCATACATGTTTATTTGAATTCGATAAAAAAATTGTGAACATTTTGTTAAAATATGATTGAAGAAAAAAAAAAGGTTATGAAGTAGGGGTGTTTATAGTTGGCATACATGTTTATTTGAATTCGATAAAAAAATTGTGAACATTTTATAAAATATAAGTTATTTTAAAGTGCTACATCTTTTCATAAAATTGTGACTTATTTAAAAGTTATCTCTGTCAAAAGGTTGTAACTATTTGAAAAATTATATCTATTAAAAGGTTGTAACTATTTGAAAAGTTGTATCTATTGAATACGTAGCTGCATGTTGTATGTACTTCGTACCTATAAATTTTTCTCATTTCATTATTACTGAACAATTCATCTCAACACTTCCTTTAAGCGCAAAAGAAAGAATTTTTCTCATTTCATTATTGCTGAACAATCCATCTCAACACTTTCTTTAAGCGCAAAAGAAAGAATAGAGAATATTATTCTGTAAATTATCATTTAGTGTAAGGCTTGACTGTGTGAGTGCATAAACAAGTCAAGTGTTCTTCATTGTATCCTAAAGAAAATTCGCCAGTAACCCATTTTGCATACCATTGTACATTGGTGGGGGCGAATTAAACCTAAAGGAAAGTGTGTAACACACGACATGAAGAATTGCACTATTTAATTCACTACCCTTCTCTCATAACTCACAATTTTTAGGCTTAATTATTCCCTAATAAAACAAAAATGGCCACTGCATCAATTAAGGAGATAACGTCGAATTTTATCATGTTAAAAAGATTTTATGGTGGAATTTTTATACGATGGTAAAAAAAGATGCACTTCCTTCTCACAACACTAAAAGTGGCATATATTCTTACCATACCAACACCACCAGAAGTTGAAGGGGAGGCCATTGCAGAAACACGAGGCAGGCAAAAATGGGACAACGATGACTATATATGCACCGAGCACATACTCAATGGCATGGCTGATGCACTGTTTGATGTCTACTAAAATGTTGGGAGCGCAAAAGAACTATGGGACAAATTAGAGGCAAAATATATGGCCGAGGACGCAACAAGTAAGAAATTTCTTGTCACTCACTTTACTAATTATAAGATGGTTGATGGTAGATCTGTCATGAAACAACTGCATAAAATTGAGCGTATTTTAAATAATTTTAAGCAACATAACATGCACATGGATGATACCATCATTTTATCTTCAATTATTGACAAACTCCCTCCATCATGGAAAGAATTCAAAAGAACTATGAAACCATAGAAAAGATGATGTTTCTCTTGAGCAATTAAGTAATTACCTTCGTCTTGAAGAAGAGTATCGTAAACAAGACGATACTAAAGAGCAAAGTACTCTTGCTAATCTTCACATAATGGAAGATGGAAAATCCAACCAACCCAACAAGAAGAGATATCGAGATTTTAATAAATTTCAAGGTAACAATGGTGATATAAGAAAGAATAAAAAGAAAGAAAATTGTTTTCATTGTGAAAAACTAGGACATTTTAAGAAAGAATGTCGTTTCTCAAAAAAGAAGAAAGAAAAGAACGACACAGCAATAAAAGATAATCTTATTGCTGTTATTTATGAGATCAACATAATTGAAGACATTGGATCATGGTGGATAGATTCTGGTGCAACTCGACATGTATGCAAGAATAGAGATTTTTTCAAGACATTCAAAGAAGAGAATAAGACTATTCTGTACATGAAAAATGTATTAATTGTTCACGTAATAGACAAAAGAACGGTGGAACTTGAATTCACTTCTAAAAGAGTACTGACTCTTACTGATGTATATTATATACCTGAAGTCAGAAAAAATTTAATTTCTGTCACTCTACTTAACAAATATGGATTTAAGTCTGTATTTGAAGGAGACAAATTTATTTTGTTTAAGGGTGAAGTGTTTGTGGGTAAAGGATATTTATGTGAGAATATGTTTAAATTGAATATTGTACATAATAATAATAATAATAATAATAATAATAATAATAATAATAATAATAATAATAATAATAATAATGTTTCTGTTTATATTGTTGAGTCCTTTAATTTATGGCATAATCGCTTAGGACATGTTAATTTTCATAAATTAAATGATATGATAAAATATGATCTTATTCTAAAACCAATTAAAAATTTAGATGTATGCATAACTTGTATGTTAACCAAAATAACAAGATTTTCTTTTCAAAGAGTACAAAGAAATTCAAAGTTATTAGAATTAATACATTCTGATGTATGTGATTTGCATAGTTCGCCTATTATAGGTGGAAAGAAATATTTTATAACTTTTATTGATGATTTTAGTAGATATTGTTATATATATTTGATGCATTCTAAAGATGAAGTCTTGGATAAATTTAAGATTTTTAAAACCAAAGTTGAATTACAACATGAAACCTTTATTAAGTGTTTAAGGTCTGACTGTGGAGGAGAATATTATAATCCTAGTTATTTTGAGTCCACTGGTATTATTCATCAAACCACTGCACCACATTCTCCACAATAGAATAGTATTACTGAAAGAAAAAATAGGGTGTTGGAAGAAATGGTTAATGCTATGTTATCTTATTCTAGTCTAGCAAAAGGTTATTGAGGTGAAGCTATATTAACTGCTTGTTATATTTTAAATAGAATTCCTAATAAAAGGAATAAAATAACTCCATATGAACTTTGGAAGAATAAAAAAGCCTAATCTTAAATATCTTAAAGTTTGGGGCTGTAGAACAATAATAAAAGTTCCTGAACCTAAAAGAAAGAAATTAGGAGAAAGAGGTATAGAATGTATTTTCTTAGGATATGCTGAGAACAACAAAACTTATAGGTTTGTAGTTATTGAATCTAATGAATCATACTCTGCTAATATAGTTATTGAATCAAGAGATGCAATTTTCTTAGAGGATAGATTTAATTCAACTCCAATACCTAAAAGTAAAATTCACTTAGAAATAGAAGAAAATGTAGAAAATAAGCCCGTTGAAAATATTGAACCTAGAAAAAGTAAAAGAATAAGAAAAGCAAAGACTTATGGATTAGATTTCTTTATGTTCCTTGTGAAAGGGACAGGAGAATCAATAGATAGCATTGCACCTATATACCTTCTTATGGAAGGTGATCCTGAGACCTATGAAGAGGTTATAAGGTCTCGAGATTCAGATTTTTGGAAAGAAACAATATAAGATGAAATGGACTCAATAATGAGAAATAACACTTAGAAATAAGTGAATTTTTCTCGTGGGTCAAAGGCCATTGGTTCTAAATGGATTTTCAAAAAAAAAATGAAAGTAGATGAAACTGTTGATAAGTTCAAAGCATGGTTAGTTGCTAAGGGGTTTGCAAAGAAAGAAGGAATTGATTACTTTAATACATATGCACCAGTAGCAAGAATTGCTATAATTAGAGTGCTTATAGCACTTGCTTCAATTTTTAATTTTGTCATTCACCAAATGAATGTTAAAACAACTTTCTTAAATGGTAAACTAGACGAAGAGGTGTATATGAAGCAACTCGAAGGATTTATAGTTGCTAGTCAAGAAAATAAATTGTGCAAATTAGTTAAGTCTTTATATGGACTGAAACAAGCCCCTAAGCAATGGCATAAAAATTTTGATGAAACTGTTCGTGCTAATGGATATAAAAAAAATAAATATGATAAATATGTGTATAGTAAAGTTAAAAATGGTAAAGGTGTTATGATTTGTTTATATGTTAATGATATGCTTATTTTTTGTACTAATTTAGAAGAGGTAGAAAAAACTAAATATTTTTTGTCTAGTAATTTTGATATGAAAGATATGGGAGTTGCAGATATAATTTTAGGAATTAAAATTGTTAGAGATGGTCATAATTTAGGATTATCTCAATCTCATTATATAGGAAAATATTAAAAATGTTTGATGAGTTTAAGGGATATTCGATTAGTACTTCTTTCGATTTAAGTATTAAATTAGTACCCAATACAGGTTCGTCTGATTCACAAATTGAGTATGCAAAAATAATTGGATGTTTAATGTATGCTATGACTTGTACTAGACCAGATATAGCATATGTTGTAGGTCGTTTAAGTCGGTATACAAGCAATCCAAGTAAAGACCATTGGCATGCTGTCCGAAGAATATTAAAATATTTGAAAAGAACAAGAAACTATACTTTGTTGTATAGCGGTGAACCTTCTGTTTTAGAAGGATATACAGATGTCAGTTGGATAAACTATACAGAAGATCATGCATCAACAAGTGGTTGGATCTTTAACCTTGGTGGGGTGCTGCCAAGAAACAAACTTGCATAACGGATTCTACCATAACTGCAGAATTTGTTGCTTTGGCAGCAACAAGCAAGGAAGCTGAATGGCTTAAAAATTTATTACATGAAATTTCAGTTTGGCCAAAACTAATGGCACCAATTTCTATACATTGTGATAGCCAAGCAACATTATCAAAGGCTTATAGCCAAGTTTATAATGAAAAATTCAGGCACATTGTAGTAAGACATACCTATGTTAAAAATCTTATTGGTAATGGAGTTATATCTATAAATTTTATAAGGTCAGAACAAAATCTTGCAGATTCTTTGATGAAAGAATTGACAAGGGATTTGGTGTTTAAAACATCAAAAGGGATGAGACTAAAATCTGTGTTTTAAATAATTACCAATGGTGGAAATCCAACTCACACTTGAGTAACATCAAGTCTTGAGTTCAGTGCGGTAAAGTACACTATTAGAGTAATTGCAAGTACTCATAATTATTTCTTTTATCCCAAGGTAAAAAGTACTTGGAACCATAATGGTATAAAGGAACAGGATGAGCTTTGCTCTTAATAGACCTATAACAAGTATATTATTGTTGAAGTATTTAATTATGGGATATTTTTGATAGAGTCTACCTATATGAGTGTAAACTCAGGCCAGTTCTTAGAGTTAAGATTTTATTCTTAAAGCACTCACAAAAGGATATAAGACACAAGGTCATGTAGTATACTAAATGTGTCATATTTAATATAACATTTAAATGATACTAAAATTTTATGTGTCATTAGTGCACGCTTTGTTCATATGAGTTAAATGGTTCAAAGCTTGTCTACCATTTTAAATTCGGATGAGTGAATACCTGGTTACTAGATAAAGGTTCAAATCGCAAGATACCTATTGAAAGCATAAAACTTCCATTTGAAAATGGTGAGGGATTGTGATATGTGAAAAGCTATTTTGAAGAGTTACATCTTTTGATAGAGTTGTGACTTATTCAAAAGTTATGCCTGTTAAAAGGTTCTGTTGAAATGTTGTAACTATTTAAAAAGTTGTGTCTGTTGAGTACGTAGCTGCATGTTGCATGTACTTCGTATCTATAAATTTTCCTCATTTTATTATTGCTGAACAATCCATCTCAACACTTTTTTTATGTGCAAAAGAAAAAATAGAGAATATTATTCTGTAAATTATCATTTAGTGTAAGGCTTGACTGTGTGAGTGCATAAACAAGTCAAGTGTTTTTCATTGTATCCTACAAAAAATTCGCCAGTAACCCATTTTGCATACCATTGTATATTAGTGGGGCGAATTAAACCTAAAGAAAAGTACGTGTAATACACGCTTTGAAAAATTGCGCTATTTGATTCACTATCCCCTTCTCTCATAACTCACACATTTATCCAACGCATACATTAGGATAAGAAAATTAAAATATTTGCATATTTCGTAGATTCACATAAAAATAAATAAATAAATAAATTTTAATATTTTATTTCAACTAATAATTATTATATATGTTGTATTATTTTATTTTTATTATTTAAAAAATATATTAAATAATATTTTAAAAATAAATATATTTAAAAAAAATAAAAAATAAAATTTTATTGATATTTTTAATAAAAATAAATTTTTGAAATTTTTTTATATTTTGTGGATATATCTGTACAAATCGAATGCAAACTAAAAAAAATGGATATTGAATCTGCAGATCAGATCAATATTTTGGTAATATTGGATCCGCAATTCACGAAGAATGTACTAGTTTTTCTCTCGGAATTTTTTTATCTAATCAACTTTCATTAGACCACTTCTCTTTTGTCGTGACATATAGCTGTTCTTTTCATATTTTTTTTAAGGAATAGAAAGAATATTTAAGATTAATGCTAATTTAGATATATGACTTTTGATATAAGCATTGCAATAATTAAATGAATTTGTACCAGTATTTATATCAGTGGGTATACCAAAATTATACTCTTAAAAGGTCATTTGAAATTTGTATAAGTAATTATTTAAAAAATTAGTAAACAATAGTCACTTGAAATCTTACTCGCAATAGTTTATATTATCATCACTCTTTTTTAAAATAACTAGGGAATGGATAATCGTAGAAGATTAAAATGTGAATGTTCTGTTTTCAATGCTCAAAATATTGGGTGAAAGGAGGAAAAGTTAGAAAAAGAATGCGGAATTTTCCTCCTTTTGGGGGGTTTGGCTAATCAAAACTTACTAGTAGTAGTCTTCTTTCTATTCTTGCTTTTCCTTTGTTTTCTACATTAAATTTTCCGTTTCAAGTTTCAAAGGAAAAATTTTCCCTCTCTCTGCCCCAATAATAGTGAATAGTGATAGTATAAAACGTATAATAATAATAATAATAATAATAATAATAGGAAATCAAGATGTTTCGAGTCAAAAACCAGCCAAATGCTTCTAGATAAATCCAAAACTTCAGTATTTATACTAGATATTAGGATGTTTCTTTTCTTTGTAAATTGGATAGTTCTGAATCTGTTTTTTATTTATTATATTTTAGGTATTTGGAGAGGGAAGGAGGGTGAAGAGACGAAAACTAATTGAATCAGTTTCTGTGATTCACGTTGCAATGATACTGAAATTATTTCCTCCTAATTTGAATGTGGTAAAATATTTAATAACCAATATTTTAAATCATAAATAAATAAAACTAATTACTATATTTATAATTAATTAAGTTATTCCATTCTTAGTTAATTTGGAATTGGTTTCGTATACTTTTTCTAATAATAATAATAATAATAATAATAATAATAATGGTATTAGTTATTTTCTATATTTTTTAATGACTTGTTATGTTCGCATGTCAAATATATTTTGAACATAATATTTATTAACACTTATTCAATATATGTATCTATTATGTTTAACTGTATCTTAATAAAAAAATTGAATATATTTGAATAAACTTAAATATTATTATTTATCTGTATGTCTAACTTTATTCGTAATATATATTATTAAAATGTATTTAAAAATACTATATATTATTATTTTTAGAAAAATAATAAAAAATAATACTAGTTAATATTATTAGATGAAGAAAAATAATAAAAAATAAATTTAAAATTTTATAAAAATTACAACTTAACAAAAGAATTTATGTGGCAATAAAATAAGTAAAAAGATGTTATTCTTTGATTGTAAAAAAATATAAGTATTAACTTTTGTAGATAGACAGATAGATAGATTTTTGTAACATAACTAGATTGGGAGTAGCAGTTTCATTTAGAAAAGGCAATTCTTTCTTTTCTTATTCAACAGCACAAGATGCCAAATCATGCCCTGATTAATCCGGCGTGTGAAAAAATCATCCTGTGATTTGCATGGGACTAAGCTTTTTTTTTTTTTCCGGTAATACTAGAGAAAAAAAAAGAAAAGACAAAATTTATTTTATTTAGCATTCATCAATTATTACAATAATTAATGAATATTAAATAAGATAAATTATAACTGTTTTTGGCTAATTTTATTTTATTATCAAATATTTCCGTTTTTTTTTCCCAAATACTTAGGAATCAGTAACTTTGGTTTCAAATAGGAAGAACTAATGTATCATCCAATTCATTTTGGGAAATCCAACATTGTTTATTATGTATAAAAGTTTTTTTTAACACACATTAGAGGTGCACATGGGTCGGGTGAAGTCGGATTTTGTGTGACCCATATCCAACTCGAAATATACATCGGGTCTATTCATTAGACCCGAACCCGACCCTAAACCCGATGAAACCAATAAACTTTTGGGCCACAATTATACCGGATGAAAACCGGGCCGTTAACATTACATTACGTTGATACCTTCTTGTAAGTTAGCATGTAAAAATATCCAAATTTTCAAGACTCCAACTATTATTTAACATGGTAAAATTCACTTAGAAAAATATAACAAGAACCAACATTTCTTTAAAATTAAAGCATAACCACAATCAATACTAAAATAAAACCACAATCAATACTAATATTGTCTAATAATACCAAATATTTAAATCAATACAAATAACACAATATTATGCATTAGTTTAAAATCTTATGCATTCTAAACATAAAACATTAACTTATAGTCTTATAATGACTAATAAAACAAAATATTAAGGTTTACAATACTTAAATTCCACATAAGAATAGTCATGATCCATCACTAATAACACAAAATATTAATTGTGTATGATGACCGGGCCACCGGGTCGACTTCGGGTGACCCGAGCTATGGACCGGACCCGACCCGAAATAATGACCGGGTCTATTTTTGAGATTCTTACCCAACTCTAAACCTAATGAAATCACACCAAATTAGCTCCTCAGTGCACCCCTAACACACATAATCAATTTAGATGAAATTTAATACACCCGTTGCAGAAGCAGAATGATATGAGAAGTACAAATGGAACCGCAAGAACCATAATGTGTGTGTATTGTGATTCTATATGTGATAACCTAACATGCACCTACCTATGTACTTGTAACCATTGTGTGTGTTTTCATACAACTCAACTTGTTTGTGTACGTTTCTAACTTGTTCATAATCTTCTAGATACAACAACCATCACTAGTTAACTCCCATGACTTTTCACCAAATATTAGTAAGAGTGATCATTTTTAAAGGGTCCATCTAGTGCACAGATGCATTTTGGTATAGATTTACAGATTTTTGTTTTTATTTGGTTTAAAAGCGTATCACTAAAAGTGTTGCTTAAAGAGAAAGTGTTACCCTTAATCGTTAACTTGGCTCTGATACCAATTTTTAACTCTTTTATGTTTATAATGTGTATAAATTTGAAGATGTTGAAAATTTTTTAACTCTTTTATGTTTATAATGTGTATAGATTTGAAGATATTGAAAACTTCTATTATTACTAGTATTTATAATTCTGATTTCATTTTTATAATTTTTTTAATCTTGTTTTAGTTTATAATATTCTTTTTTGCATGGATTATTGTTTATAAAATCTTTTATCTGTTTGTCTTTTTCTTTAATATATTTTTTCAAATCTTCAAAAACTTCTTTTATTTCTACACTTTCCGTTGTTTCTAAATATCTTTTTAATTTTTCAACCTCATTCTCCATTTTTTCTTTTAACAGCTTTAATTCTTTTAAGTCATAATATGGTTTTCCAGACATTTATAAATTTTTTAAGTTTAACTCCAACTTGTTTATATTTATTCTTATTTCTATCCTTTTTATTATAAGGTCATCAATTTCGATTTGAAGATTATTTAATTCCTTTTTATACTCCTTTATTTTATTTTTAATTTTTTCGCTCTTTTTCTTTTTATTTTATTTTCTGGTCTTTCAATTTTTGTATGCTTCATTATTTATTTTAGAATTTCTGCAAATTCTATCATTGCTTCATCACTTTTTTCTAGAGATTCTATTAATTTTTCTAACTCTTCAACTTCTCTTTTTAACTTGTCATAGATTATTTTTAGAGCCTTAAATGCTCTTTGATTTATTTCAGAGAACTGTAAATAATTCAAACGATTTTCTCTTTCAAAGAGCTCTTGTTTCTTATCTTGATAAGTTACATATATTTCTTCTTTATTTATTGTCATAATTTAGTATTTAGGGTTTCATTTAATTTTTCGACCTTTTTTGTTAATTCTTTTATTTCAGAATCTTCTTCTTTAATCTTTAACTTAGATAAACTTAAGGGACTATTAATTTTAGATTCTCTTATTTGAAAATTTGATGAAACCAATTTTCCTGATGGTTCTTTTAGTAATAGAACTGAGTTTTCAATAGCTTTATATTTTGGTATTTCTGTTTTTACAATTTTCTGAAATAATTCATCGACATAAATTCTTTCTCTGTTTTTAAATATTATACTATGATGGCTATTTGTTAAAACATAATTTATTGCATATGTAATTGAAAATGGTTCATCATCTTGTTCCATTAAATTCTTTCTATGAAATTTATAAGCCAAACTTACAGATCTTCCAAGATTTTCAGTTGATAAAGGTATAGCATATCCAAGATGGGCATTAAATTTAACATTTACGTTTGCCAAATTTCCATGAACAATTCCAATTATTTGATCTATTGGGTCATCAGTAATTCTTTTGTCACAAATTGCTAAACTTATTGGTGAATTAATTCCTTTCATATATGTAGATTTAATTAAGACTTGTATAGTACTAATATGAATGCATCCAATTTTAGATCTTTTTGTTGATCCTTAATTTTCTCAATCTGTTTACTCAATTCTTCATTATTTATCAAAGCTATTTCAAGTTCTCCATTGGCAGATTTTATTTTTATAGGAGCTTCAAGTTGAATTTTTCCATAGTATATTATATTTTTTCTGTTAAAAACTTCTTTTAAAAGATTTTGTTTATTAAAATTTTCATTTGATTTGAGATTTAATTCTGTTTTTAGAACAGCCTGCTTTTCATTATCTAATAAAGCAGTTAATCTATAATAATCAGATTCTTCTGTTAATTCTAAACTTTCTAAATAATTCATAATTGAAAGACTAGAATGAAGATGTACCTTTTTGGAGAAAAACTTCCTTTATTCAATATATTTTACATAAGGGGTTTTTATCTCCAGAGGGGAGATTGTAGATACTAACTCCAGAGGGGAGTTTAGAACTATTTTTTCCTAAGGGGATTCTTCCTCAGACTATAGAATCGCCTCGGCAGCTTCCTCCTTGCTCTCCTAGCATATGAGTACTCTTAGCCTCATGCTTCCTATTGTCTGATGCCTTTACAATTGCCTAAGCAACCTATTTATAATAGTTGGGTTTGATGGACAATTCTCATCCTTACCCTTCTTATGACGTCATTGCTTACGTCATTGTTTGTTCTCTTTCACCAGCTACATTGTTGGTGCTCTATGACCTAAGTGCTTACGTCACTATGCAATAATGTTGAGAGATGCTTCAGATGTGCTGTCCTCTTCTTTTATCATGTGACCGTCAGATGTATTGTCTTCTTCCTTCATCATGTGAGTTGATTCCGTTTCATTATTGCTTTCTTCAGATAATTCTGAGGCACATAGCTGGCACTTGTGGTCTTCTCTGTCTTTTATCAAATAGCAGAGATTCCTCTTTATCCCTTCAGGGAGCTTTTCTAAAAGTCCAGATAAGTTGTAGAATGCTGATTCAAATTCTACCAAGAGTCTCATCTCTCTTTCTTCAATTTCATTTCTTTTACTGGACACAAGCAGAGTATTTCTACTTTTATAATTAATCCTTGTGTGAGATTCCTTCGTTATTTTTTGAGTTCTTTCAAAGACCCTTGCTAATGTGCTGGCTAGCCTTCCTTCATGACTGTAAATTGTTAAATCTTGAATTTGATCAATTGGTTGAAAATTTCCTGGGAAAACGGACATGAATATTACTTGGTGTGCTGGAACCAAGCATTCTTCTTCTTCATTAAAAATAGGTTGACTGTTTGTAATTTTTAGGGATATATCCCTTGGATTTACATTGTCAATCATATTTTTAAATCTCTTTACTGCATCAACGAATCCTGCAGGAAACTCACTAATAATTTTTAGATCATTAAAAATTAAGATTGTATCAATTAATCCATACTGGAAAAACTGATAGGTGTCAGATGGGGAAGCATCTGGAAATATAACCAGCTTTGTTAGCTGTTCTTTGGCAACAGGATAATATCCCAAAATTGCCCTTTTTTCTTCAGTCCAATTCAGGACTATGTTAAGGGTTTCTCTGAGATTAGATCTACAAACCCTTTTCTTTTCCTTGATTTCAGCCCTTGTAGGAATGTTTCTTATTATCCCTGTTCTCTGGGTTTGAATTGGAGCTTTATCTGCTCTTTTTAGGGTTTGCTCTGGATGGAGAGCTTCATATTCCTTGAAGGATTTCTTTGCCTCTTCCAGTGTTAGGAACCCTCCTTTATGAATTATCTTTGACTGGTGTGTGAATGGTGCTGCTTTTTCCCAGGCATCATATACTCCTTTCATGGGGCCATTATAAATTACATAATATTTTTTATCTTGGGTGGATTTTTTAATGATTTCAGCAATTGTTTTATTTTCTGAAATTTTTTCTTTACCTGATTTGTCCACCATGCTTAGCTGGCTGAACTCTGATGTTTCTACTTGTTGTGTTGATTTCATTGCTTCGATGGCCTTCTTGAGGGATTGGATATGTGTCCTTATTTGCTGACAATGCTTGCATTTTTCGAGCTCTTGCTCATATTTTTGAATTTCTTGATCTAATGCGTTGTAGACGAACTCCATTCTCTTGTTAATGTATCTGCAATAACATTTTTGTCACCCTTAATATATTCAATTTTTATTGGATATTGTAACAAAAATAATTGCCATCTTACCAATCGTCCATGATTATAATCAACTTTTAAATTATATCGTATGAAACCTGTTAGGTAGCTTGAATCTGTCCTTAATGTAAATTCTCTTGGTAGTAAATCAATTTTCCATTTCTTAAGAGATTTAATTGCTGCTAGAGTTTCCTTTTCATGAGTGGTATATCTCTGTTCTGTTGGAGTAAAAGTCCCTGAAATATACATGCAAAGTAATTCCTTTAGGGAATCTTTAGAATCTAGTGATTCTTTTCCTTGTTCCAAACTTTTTATAGCTTTCTTAGCTTTTAGACATCCTGACCAGGTTATGTCTGAAGCATCTGTTTCTACTATTAAGTAGTCATTTTCTTCTGGAATATAAAGTTCTGGAAGTTTTTCACATAATTCTTTAATCCTTTGAATTTGCATACTATCTTTTTCATCCCATTTCCATTCTTTTTTAGTACTTATTTTTGGAAATAAGCTTTTAGTGTATTCTGTTATATTCTTTAAAAATCCTTGATCAGAAATATAATTTATACATCCTAAAAATTTTTGTAATTGTTTTCTATCTTCTATTTTATTAGGAAATAAATTTACCTTTTCTAGGACATTTGGTTGAAGTTTTAGCTTTCCTTGAGTAGATAGAATTAATCCAAGAAACTCTATTTCTTGTTTTGCTATTCTTGCTTTCTTTTTGCTAAGAACTAATCCTTTTTCTTTACATCTTTCTAAAACTATTAATAATTTTTGAAGATGATCTTCTCTATCCTGTTTTGTAAAAATTAGTATATCATCAATATACACTAAAACAAATTCATTTAACTCTTTTAGATTTTCTTCCATAAATCTTTGGTAAATACCTGGGGCTTGTTTTAATCCGAATGGTAATACATTCCATTCATAGAGTAACACACTTGTTGATTCTTTTGTTGGGCAAGTAAAAGCAGTTAATTTCTTTGTTTCTTCGTCTAAACGAAGCTGCCAATATCCTGATTTTGCATCAAGAGATGAAAACCAAGTTGCTCCTTTAATTTTTTCTAAAATAGAATCTTTTATTGGAAGTTTATGAGCATCACCAATAGTTGCTTCATTCATCTTCTTATAGTTAATAACCATTCTTCGTTTTCCCCTTTTAATTTCATTATTGTTTTCGACATAAAATGCTGGAGCCGCATGAGGACTTTTACTTAATCTTATAATTCCTTTTTCCAAAATATCTCTACATTCTAATGAAAACTCTTTCCTTTCTCTTGCGGAATAAGGAATTTTATTTGGAACATTTATCTCTTTTGTAGGATCTTTTAATTTAATACTTACTAATTCGTTATTTGTATTTTTAACATCTAAAGGATTTTCAGCACAAATTTCATCCAAAAGTTCTTCTATCTTTATTTCAAGACTATTTTTTGGGATATTTATCTGAAAGTATAAATTTAAATAACATGTCTCTAATATAGAAAATATTTTAAATTTTAAGATCTTATCTATAGTGGTAGTTGGTATTTTTATACGTTTTGATTTTTGATTTATTGAAGAATCGTGTGGTGCTTTTAAAACTATATATGTTAATTCTTGAATGAATGGATGATATAGCTTTAAAAAATTATTTCCTATGATAAAATCCATTCCAGAGTCTAACATATATATAGATGGAACAATGAACCTATAATTTTGAATAAAAATTTCAACCATCTCTGCTTTTTGGTTAATTTTATGTATTGATTTGTCAGCTATTCTAACTCTTAATGGTTTCTTTAATTTTTTCCAATCAAGTTTTATGTTTGAACTAGCAAAGCATTGCGTTGCTCCAGAATCTATGAAAGCATTTATAAACTTTTCTGTTATTTTTATAGTAATAAATGTAGCATTATTACTCAGTCTCTGAGTCTATTTCCGAGACATATTCAAAAATATAGTCTAAGTTATCATCAGATTCTTCTAATGGTTCCATGAAACAGGACTTAGCAATTTCTATTTGTTTAGTAAGATCCTTTTTATCCTTCTTTTTCGGACATTCATTTGCATAGTGTCCTTCTTCTTGGCAATACCAACACTTACAATTTTCTTTTTTATTCGGGCAATAATCACTTTTTTGTCTTTTATTTTTATTGTTATTTCTTTTTCTAAAATACCTCTTTTTTCTCCAGTTTGGATAGTATTTTCTTTTTCTAAATTGATATTTTCTTTTTCTTTGAAAATTTTTATTAAGACCATATTTTTGAGGTATCTCTTCATTATCCTGACAGCAAATTCTAATTATATTTGCAAATCTTTTTTGAGTTGCTTCTTGCATACAATGTTCTTTTATTTCCTCTCTTATTGCAGAGGTTGCTCCACCAAAATTATTTTCAATTGTTCCTCTATTTATCTCTCTTATAAATCTTCCCATAATAAATTCATTAGCAGGATATGGAAGTTTTGTTATATACATACTAAGATAATGATTTTTATCTTCTTCTTTTAATTTGTAATAATGTATTCTATATTCACATATATAAGACTCCACATTACATAGATCATATATCTGAATGTTAGCTAAATGATTTTTTGCTTCTTGATATTCTTTATTATAGACTTCTTGTTTATGATCTATAATATTTTTTCCAAAAAATTCTTTATATAGAATCATCATTATATATAATATCTTATCATAAGCTGTTGTTTTTGTTGCTAATTCTTCTATTATTTGGTTTTCTATTGATGTCATATAATCTCTTATAACTCCTTTAGTATGAAACCCTATGTAATTCCAAATATCTCTTCCAGATAATTCATTAAGTTTTGGATTAGTAAAGGCTTCTAATAAGAAGGAATTCAACCAGTTTTTGAAAATTTCTTTTTCATTCTTTTTACAGTCTAAATCGAGCATTCTTTCTTCTTCCATTTCCTGGATTTTAGGAACGTATTTTGATGGTGTTTTTGTATATTTTGAATCTTTATTTATAAATCCTTTTTTAAAAGCATAATTATCAAAACCTGTTTCCCATTTAAATTGAGATTGATTATCCCTAGATGTTCCAGCTTCATTTTTTACTTGTATTGGAATTGCTGGTTCTTCGTCACTTGAATAATCTAGGATGTGTTCTTCATTTTCTATATTTTCAGAATTTACTAATTCTTCTTCTATCTGAAATCCCTGTTCCATAATATTATTTTCTTGAGCCATTTTTAATTGTTTAAAAAGCATTGTAACTTCTTCTAATTTTTCTTCAATATTCATAATTTTAGTGGTGGTTTCACTTTTAAATCTGTTATGTTGATTATATTTTGAAATTTTTCTTCTTTGGGATTTTTTTTCCCTTATTTCTTTGAAATTTTATAGATACTAATATTTCTTCAAGCATATCTACTATAGAATTTAATTGTGGGTTAAAAGTATGATAAAGATGTGGGGAATCATTTCCATGGTAACATTTCTTAGAAATTCCGTGTGAAAAATAAGTTTTTTCAGGTTTTTGAAGTCCTTCAATAAAACTTATAGTAAAATAAAGATTTTGAGAAAAATCATTTTGTATTGATTTTAAGAATTCGGTGTCATTACAGTTAACATTAGTTAAAATCATTAATTTTTGATCTATTAATTTTGATAACTTAATTATTTCTTCTCTTAAATCTTCTAATTTACTTTTTTCCATTAGGTGACGTTTTTCTTTGTAAAGAGCTACGGTTTTAAGTGAAAAGTGTGGCTTTAGAAAGTGTGGTTTAAGTAAACAAATCTTTAAATATGTACAGATTTAAAGATTTGTTTACTTAAACCACACTTTCTAAAGCCACACTTTTCACTTAAAACCGTAGCTCTTTACAAAGAAAAACGTCACCTAATGAAAAAAAGTAAATTATATGCTAACACTAATCCATATAATTTTCTTTTTTAAATTGAGCTTGTCTTAATCGATATTTTGAGATTTAATTCGAATTGAACGGGTGATTCATCTACTACATACATTCAATAAATAAATAAACACTATATGCTAACACTACAATTACGTGTTAACATTTTTACTGTGCTAGAAAATTTAATCAGTTATATAATTACTGATCGCTAACAAATTTAATAAGATACTTTGCTATTTAACAAATTTTTATTATTTTAAAAGGTCTCAAAAATCACTTTCATAAGACAAATTTATATTTTTATTACTTTCAATAATATTATTCTTGATATGCATGTTTAACAAATAAGTTATAAATAAATTTTATTATAAGATAATTAAGTTAAAGATATTATTATAAAATAAATTAGTCTTCTTTTACAATGATACAAAGATTAATTTGAAGTAATTTTTGAAAATTTTTAGAATAATAAGTGTTTTTTAAGGATCAAAGTGTTTTATTTTTAATTTTTTAAAGATCACTTTGAATATTTAATAGTAATTTTAATATATTTTTGAAACACACATGCCATTTATATTAGCGCTTTTACCTTTTCATTTTTGAATGTGAATTTTTTTTATCAAAGTTTTTTTTTTGGTGACTTTTTATCAACGTGTTTTACATGTGATAAGTAGTATTCTTTATTGGTATTCAAAATGAATTTATATTATTAGTATTTTACATTTTTACTTAAACTAAAAAGCTTCAAAACCCCCGTCCCACCAAACAAACCTTTGGATTTGTAGTTTGATTAAGTAATCGACATTTAGCAAACGAAAATCCCAACGAAATTTAAATTTTCATTTATCAAGTATAAAAATCACCTTAGGATATTATTTACCTTTTCAAATTAAAAAAGATTTTCACTAATTTGCCATTCAAAAATATTATGTATATATAAAAATAAATTATTATATATTTATGTACAAATATATATTTTTTTACACGTTTTTAATATGTTTTATATAATATATATTTTATATGAATAATTGATTTTTTTTTAATATAAGCACCATGATTGTTTACTATTATTCTATTAAGGATAATATTAGGTAATTAATAATTTTTTTGAATAATATGAATAACTATCAATTAAATTAAACTATACTACACTTTCAAATTATCCATCTAAATCTTACTATTAAAATAATCATCTACACATTTAATAAAATAAACATCCGATATACCTATTATTTATATTATTTAGTATTTTAATTGTTTACCTATATTTTTCTTTCTATTAAATATTAATATATATGTGGATTCATTCATTCATTAAAAGAAAAATACTGTCGCACAGGATTAGGAAAGCAGTGTTTTTTAAGTGTAGGACCGAGTCCAACCGAACAAATTTATAGAAGTGAACCAAAATGAAGATAATAATACCTACATATATGATATTTCTCTTTCATAATTAAATATAAGGTATTATATTTATGAACTGGAAATACTAGTAAGTGAATATTTTTAATATAAAAGAATAAAAAATTAATTATGGTTAATTTAAATATAAACTTAAAAATATTAATTATCTAATATCTTTTTATCAATTATGATAGCTAGAGTCTAATGAATGAGATTAACCTGGATTTGGTCATCTCGCCGAAGGCAAGCCACGTCATCATCCATCGTGGGTCCCACATTTCTCTCTCCTGCCCTACCTGCCCGCTCCTTTTCCCCTTCCCCTATATGCTCAACTTTTTTTTTTTTTTTTAAATTACTTCTAAGTTCTAAATCTTCCATTCTTCCACATTTCATTTTCAGACAGCTCCAAAAAAAAAGTCCCCCTTTCTTTTTTAATCAATTAAAGAATGACAGAGAGAATCCACATTTCTTTTAGAGCTTATTTTATTTACAACAACAATAATAATTAATAAATAATATACCTATTATTATTATTATCTGATTTTTAATCTTCCAAGTTTTATTTTAATATTTATATTTATTATCTATCTATTGTTATTATTTTTATCTAGATTTCCATTTCAGCAATGTGTTGTGTGTTTGTTGGAGTTGAAGGTTGTGGTGTGCTGGGTCAGCTTGCAAAGCATAACAGAGCAACATAGGCGCATGACACAACACACAAAACAAAAACCAAACTCTCCTAGTCCCCTGAGATTTCTGTTTTGTTTATGCTTATGTTTATGTTTTGTGGCTTTGGAGATAGCTTTCCGAGTTCAGCTAAGTTGCTGTGTTCTTTTTGGGCAAAAGGGTTGTTGCCATTAAACTCTATTCATTTCCCCAACTAGCTGATCAATCTAGGGTTAGGGGGAAGTTCTAATTTTTATTTGTTGGGTTCTTTGATCTGGCCCATGTGATCTGCCCCCCCCCCCCCCCCTTGTAATCTTCGTTCTAAATTTCCGGGATTTTGTTTTCCAGTAGTGAAGTTTTGATTTTTAGGTTTTGTTTGGGAATTCGTCATCTGGGTCTTGGGGGGTGGTGGCAGGTTGGGCATTGTGGTTTGGGGGCGTTTTGGGATTTTGGGTTTTGATGATTTGTGGGTTTGATTCTTTAGGGCTTGAGAGAGATGGGTTTGGGTGCTGAGAATGGTAAGGTGGTGGAGCATTTGGATGTGTGTAAATCAAAAGGTGGGAAAAAGAAAAAGAAGAAAGAGAGTGGGATAGTTGAAGAGGAACAAGAGACTGGGTGTTGGGTTAGGCTTAGGTTATTTGGGAGCTGCATTTCTTCAAGATCCAAGGTTGATAGCTCTGTTAGTGGCACCAGCACCAATTATGGTAACTTCTAATATTTTCTCTTTTAAAAGTTGTTGTTCTTAGTATGTATTTGGAGATTTCATATTTATGCATTTTAACCTTTTTGTGATTTGTTTTGAATTGTGCATAGCTGAACATGGTAGAGATTTACTTGTTGAATGGTAACAAATTTGTGTTCTTCATAGTTCCTGCTTTTTCAAAATTTCAAATTGAAGCAAATTCCAAAGTTGGTACATAGGGGTGTGTTATAATAGAGAAAGTGGTTTATTTAAGGTTTTGTGGGAACTTTCAAGGGGAAATCAGGGTCCCTATTTCATCTCATACGGCGTAGTATGAGTTACACAGTGACTTTTTAGAACCTATGATGATTAGGTTGTATCACCCTGTATCCATGTCTGTGTAGGTATGTTTATCTGTTATGCTGCCAAACGATTAATTCGATTATCTCTGGTCTTCTGCATTTCTCAACTTTATTGAGTCATTCTTGGATGCTATCCATTGTCTTTCTTGGCTAAGCCTGATATCGTATGATGCCGTCTTATTGCCTTGTCTAATTATGTTTCCCACCTTTTCTGCTGTTTTGGCTTTTCTTTAGCCGAAAGTAAATCAACTATTGACACAAGTAGAGACCAACCAACGCTTCCAGTTGTCTCTTCTACAACAACTAGTAATGCTGAAAGCAATGCATCCACTTCCAAACTTGAAGAGGAGCTTAAAGTTGCTTTGAGGCTGCGAAAGTTCACTTTCAATGATCTTAAGTTGGCAACAAGAAATTTTCGGCCCGAGAGTCTTCTTGGCGAAGGTGGGTTTGGTTGTGTGTTCAAGGGATGGATCGAAGAAAATGGAACTGCTCCTGTGAAACCTGGTACGGGGCTCACTGTTGCTGTAAAAACCCTCAACCATGATGGACTCCAGGGTCATAAAGAATGGCTGGTTTGTGAATCTTCCAATATAATTTTCTTCCTTAAATTTCAGTTGAATTGCGTGTGCGTGCCTGTGTTTCCCTTTAATAATATGTTCATATACTGTGCCCTATTTATTCGTGTTCTAGTTTTAATTTCTTGTTTGGTTCATGTAACAGGCTGAAGTAAATTTTCTGGGTGATTTAGTTCATCCAAACCTTGTTAAACTTATAGGTTACTGTATCGAAGATGATCAGAGGTTGCTAGTATATGAGTTCATGCCTCGGGGAAGTCTAGAAAACCACTTGTTTAGGAGTAAGTTACTTTCTCGGAATAGTCATTTTCTCAATTTTATTTCCAATATTAGCTGCATTTGTTACTCCAATTAATCCCCCCCCCCCCCCCCCCAAAAACAACACTGTATGTACATTTCTGCTTTATGTTCATGGTTAGAATCATATCCATTTTTCATGGTATCATATCTTTTGTAGGATCCCTGCCTCTTCCATGGTCCATTAGGATGAAAATTGCACTGGGAGCTGCAAAAGGTCTTGCTTTTCTTCACGAGGAAGCAGAACGACCAGTAATATATCGGGATTTCAAGACTTCCAATATACTATTGGATTCGGTAAGTTCCAACAGCTATAGTAGGATTACATTATCTATTTCTCCCCTTTATATCCATCATTTTAATATCGCAATGATTCAGGACTACAATGCCAAGCTCTCTGACTTTGGACTCGCAAAAGATGGTCCTGAGGGTGATAAAACCCATGTCTCCACTCGAGTGATGGGAACCTATGGTTATGCAGCACCAGAGTATGTCATGACAGGTAAGTTCAGCTTGCACTTGAAATTTCTGAATCAAAATTTTTGGAATGTAATTCCTTTGTGAGACTGTTTCTGCTCTTGGTACATTTGTGTGATACTTATCATTTTCGTTTTTTCATCTTGTGGCTGATTTAGGTTTAAGGATCCTAAATTACATTGCCATAGTTTCAAGCACACTTGTGTTTTCTCATACCTTACATAGTATCATTTTCATTTCCAACTTTTGTATTAACCAATTCCGTATATAAGATTTATGTTGTCGTGGCAGGACATCTTACGTCAAGAAGTGATGTGTATAGTTTCGGAGTAGTACTACTTGAGATGTTGACTGGCAGAAGATCTATGGACAAAAACCGACCCAATGGCGAACATAACCTCGTGGAATGGGCTAGACCGCATCTAGGAGAGAAAAGAAGGTTCTACCGGTTGATAGACCCTCGTTTGGAGGGTCACTTCTCCATAAAAGGAGCTCAGAAAGCAGCTAGTTTGGCTGCACATTGCCTTAGTAGAGATCCAAAGGCAAGGCCTCTCATGAGTGAAGTCGTAGAAGCTTTAAAGCCTCTGCCAAACCTCAAGGACATGGCTAGTTCATCATATTATTTCCAGACAATTCAAGCCGACCGGTTCAGTGCAAGCCCGAATACTAGAAACGGACGAACACAAGGCGCATTACTGACGCGGAACGGGCAGCATCCGAGGAGCCTTTCGATACCACATGGTACACATGCATCTCCATATCACCATCAGTTTCCCCAACAATCACCAAAACCAAATGGAAAGGCACAGAGTTGATGAAATTTTCCATTTTCTTTGCTACCCTTCTTCGTTTCATTATTTCTAAGTATAGATGTCAGTTCAGTCAATCAAGCCATTTGTTCATGGAAAACTTGAGAGCAAAAGAAGCATCTTTTGTTTTATAATGTGTTATGAAGAAGAATGTAAGGGAAGGTGAATCTTATTGAGCAACTTTGTCCTGTCAAAATTGTCAACCGATGTGTTTCTTCAGGTTGTTTGGAAAATATTCAAGATTATCATTAGCACCTCAAATTTATATTCTTTTGCTTAAACAATTTCTTTTCTCCCATTTGCCACCATAATCCCTTAATCTTTTCTCTTTTGTGCCATCAAACTCTGAGGCTCTCCTTAAATTATTCAGGCGCTTTTTGTTCATGGAAAGATGAGAAAATAGATTTATTGAATTAATTATGTCCTGTTGTTTGTTCCTACATGATCCTGAAAGCTTATATCCTAGTTGTGGTTAAAAAACCTAAGGCTGTGTTTGAAAACAAATGTTTTTGCAACGAATTAAATTTGATTTGAAACATAAAAAATTGTCTCATTGAACCCAGTTGATGAAATAAAATTTTGACAAGTACATAAAATAATAATAAACAATACTTGGCATTGTAACTTGTAAGTCGTTTTCATCATGCAAATGGATCAATGAGAATGCAAGCTCTCAACAGAATAAAATTGTAATGAAGAGAGTCAAGTTTATCATTAATTTTTCAGTTATTATATGAATAAAATTGTTTGATTCAATTATTTATTACCTTCAAAATTTCATCAATGCTATTCCCTAAAAAGTATAATAAAACTTATTTTACAATATTTTTGGTTAACTTACTTAATTTTGATGTATTTTTAATGTGAAAAAAAAATTACATATGTATCGAATTATATAATATTATATCAATAAAAATAAATATCTTTTATGGCATGAATTGGTTATTAAAAAAATATTAATACATCAACATTAAACTAACTTGGGAATATTAATAACTGAAAGAGAGAGAGAGAGAGAGAGTGCGAAAAGATTGATAAAGAACAATTAAGAATCTGGCATGCGAATTAGGGGAAAGGTAACCACTTTAGAACGAATCTGTTGTGTTGTGTTGCTGTCAGGATTCAATTCCCGCTGACGAAAAATTCACTGCCTTGTGTTGTGGTGAGACAAAAATCACTTTTTTCCTTTCTTCATTTCACAATTTCGTTGCTTCCCAATTCCTCTTCTTTAACAGTTACAGAACTCTCCAATTTCACTCTATTTCCCACTTGCAATTCACAATTCATTACGTTTCGCATTTGATCCACTTGCAGTCCTTTTTCTGTGTTCGTTTCTTTCAGCCTATTCTCGATAATCGTTTATCTCTCTGCTGACGTGGCTTTGTTTGTTATTGGCTTCTGTGTACTTGATTCTGTTTAATAGAATTTGTTAATCCTATTTTTTAATGTGCTTCTTGTGTGTACGTAGCTCAAACCACGAAAATTAAAAAAATTTCTTTCACTTTTCCCTTTGAATTCAAACGCATAAAGTGGAGAGATTTTTCAAATGTCTCACAAAAGGGGATAAAATCATTAGGTCTTGGTGAATGGTGATAGTAGACAATTATTACATATCACTTCGTGAAAATTTAATTTTGTCTTTGTCTTTGTTTTATTCAATTGTGATTAAGATTTGTGTTACATTTGAATGGGGGTGTGAGACCTAGTAGCTTGGTGTACAAGAAAGACTGTGTATAAGAAACATTTCTCTTCAGTTACTGTTTGTAGATTCCAATTATTTTGACCAGAATTCAATCATTCTGTTCTTTAATATGCTTTAATAGTTATCCTTTCCCCTTTTTATTTTTGGAATTCAAGTTGTTACATATTTCATGCATTACTTATGGAGCTTATTGAATATAATCCCAAGTTGTGCATCTGTGATAACTGTTGGATTGGCGTCTTATTTTTGGTGCAGGGTTCCTAAAAGATGGGGCTAGCTCTCGGTTGTCTTCAAGTGGACCAGTCAACGGTAGCTATCAAGGAAGTTTTTGGGAAGTTCGATGATGTGCTTGAACCCGGTTGCCACTTTGTGCCTTGGTGTCTTGGCAATCAAGTAGCTGGTTACCTTTCTTTGCGTGTGCAGCAGCTTGATGTTCGTTGCGAAACCAAGACAAAGGTTTGTTCTTATTTCTATACAAGACAAAGGATTTGTCTAACGATATGATTGTGTTGACAACTGTCTTATGACATAAAATGATAAAATACATAGACACAAGATAGAGACAAGTTAAACAAAAAATTTGTTAGGAGTTTTGTCCTAGACAAAGACATTTCATTCGTTTCTGTATTTATCCATTTTCGCAAGCAAATTTGTATATCCCAATGTCTTTTTGTCTTTGTCTTGAGACACCTACCAAACAAGGCCTATCATTATAAGTACTTCATTTCAATGTTATCTTTTAGTCTCTGTTCATTACCTATGCATGTTCATCTTTTACTACTATAGATATTGCAATTGTTTTTCTTCTCTCTTGATTTTATTTGCTTACCTGATCTTGATGTATCCAATACCATTAGGACAATGTCTTTGTCACCGTTGTTGCTTCTATCCAATATCGAGCACTTGCAGAAGGTGCCGTAGATGCATTTTACAAGCTTAGCAATACCAGAGCACAGATTCAAGCCTATGTCTTTGATGGTGTGGATTTGTGACGTATACTCCTCCAAGAAATTGGTTTCTTTGGATGTATATGTATATTCAGGATGAGATTGATAAGTTTATGTTGTTATTGCAGTTATTAGGGCAAGTGTTCCAAAGATGGAACTAGACGCCTCTTTTGAACAGAAGAATGAAATTGCGAAAGCTGTAGAGGAAGAACTTGAAAAGGTAACTCATTTTTATGTACCTATTCTTTTACTTCTCCCTGTTTTTCTATACTGAGAACCAACGGTTTAGTCACTCATAATATTGATTTTTTTGCTTTCAAATAGGCAATGTGTGCTTATGGCTATGAGATAGTTCAGACTCTTATTGTGGATATCGAACCGGATGAGCATGTCAAGAGAGCCATGAACGAGATAAATGCTGGTATTCTTTCTGGATCTGCATCATCGTACATTTTTATTAGATCAGAGTTGTATTTTTTGTTTCTCAGAGACATGCAAATAGAAGAAACATTCACATTATAGAAAATTTCCTGTCGAGAAGGAAATTCTATTAGTATCGATGTAATTCAGTTTCTAGTCTTCCTTTCAGCAAAAACTTTTCGTTTCTAAATCTACACTATACTTTATTCGTTTAAAATAGCTGCGAGATTGAGGGTGGCTGCAAATGAGAAGGCCGAGGCGGAGAAGATTCTGCAGATTAAGAGAGCAGAAGGAGAAGCAGAGTCGAAGTATCTAGCAGGGCTTGGAATAGCCCGCCAACGCCAAGCCATAGTTGATGGCCTGAGGGACAGCGTGCTAGCCTTCTCAGAGAATGTCCCTGGGACAACATCAAAGGATGTCATGGACATGGTTCTGGTCACCCAATATTTTGATACATTGAAGGAAATCGGTGCATCCTCAAAATCCAATTCTGTTTTCGTTCCACATGGACCGGGAGCTGTTAAAGATATTTCTTCACAAATTAGAGAAGGTCTTCTTCAAGGAAATGTGGCTTAATCTTGAAATTTAGCATTCACATCAGTGGACAGTTGAGTTTAGCCTCTCAACTTTAGCTGCATATTTTCTTGTTTTTGCCATGACTTCTAAGCTGTTTGGTACGTCTTCAATATTTTTCCTTTTTCTCTTTCCTTTTGGTTCCATTGGAAAACATGTCCCCGTATTTTGAATGTTTGTTATATTACAACAGATTCATCTGTTAGAAATATAAATAATCGTTAATATGGGAAGAAAAGAAAATGTGGTGTAAGAAGGGTCTACTCTAAGCGGGAAAAGGAGTTTCCCTTTTAAAATGCAGATTATTATGGGCAAGATCTTGCATTGTTAATTCAATTAATTGGATTATTTATCAAGATAATCTAATGGTATAAATTCTATTATGGTTTTAGACCATCGTTGTTACTAAATCTACAATATTAGGTATCCAGTTAGCGAGCAAACAGAGATTCAACAAAGCTGGGGTGTTACAAGCTTTTGTCACGAGTATTATGATTGTCAATATAACCAAAAACTAGATGCATTTACTACTGTCCTCTGCGTTAAATTTTCGATATACACTGAACAAGAATCTGATTTACAGAAACTATCACCTTTCAAGTTCAAAAACAACTCAAAGGTGAATCAATCAATGCCTTCCGTGTCGATTCGTTGAATAAAATACAGGCAAATTTAAAATTTGTTTATGCTTATTTTTACATCCCAAGCCCACCAAGATATGTAACGATAATCAAGAACTCCAAAATGAAGGACTAAATGTTCATTGGGAAAGTGAAACCCTACCACTAAACTTATTGCCTCCACAATGAGAGACACAATCGATGAAATCGCAGAATCACACTATGCTCTAAGGCTTCAAGGCCACGGCAAGACCAACCTTTGCACTCTTCTCAATTGCCCCGGTATCCACTTCACCCGAGAGAGAGACCCGGGTTCTTGGATTCCAATCATGCTGGATCACAGCATTGGCCCTGCCATAGTTGTTCACCCGAGCTTTCACCAATGTTAGGGGGTCAAGTGCATGCTGTGTGCCAATAGTCAGCATGTTTTCATTGCTAGAAAAGCTGTGAGAAAGCTCGGCACCAACAGCAGTGTTTGTCAACGGGCTTACAACATGATAGTATGATGCATTGACGGTGTCACCCTTATCATTTCTACATTCATTAACAAAGTTATAACATAAAAATTATAAATAATAATAATAACAACAAAAGGGGGGCAAAAAGGTAACAATTTAGGTTGCATAAGAAAACAGATAAGCCTATCTATAAAATTGGAGGCCATAGTTATTAACTAAAAAGTGTTCGGTGTTTGGCCTACTTACACGGTTAGGGATGCAATAAGGTCAGCATGAGTGAAGTTTAGCCCTGCATTATATTTGATGAAGTTTCCAGAGGCAGTATCGAATGAAAGATCAGTCCCAACAGCAACCAAATCATTTCCAACCACACCAGAAAAGTTAACAATGGGAGTTGCTGTCAATCCAAGGCTGGTGCTTATTCCAGCATACTCGTGCCGGTACTGGAGTTCAACCTATTAAACACCAATAGAGAGGAAATAAACTTATTGAGAATAACTTTATATGCTAGAATAGGTTAGCCACAAGTTAATACAAGAAAATCTATATTGACTTTCTATGCCATCGATCATCGATCGATACTGACTATTTTGAGATATATCAAAGAAAAATTACTATTCTTTTTACCTTGCCAGATTTCTGATCTGGGAAAATGAAGCTAAAAATGGATTTGAGTCCAGGTGCAGGTTCATCCACGGTAACAGTAGTAAGTAGCTGAAAAGTATCCAAGTCAATATAAAAGCTTGTAAAACATACATTTCAAAAGTTCTAACTAATCACTAAATTTTTGTCATACTGAGACTTGTGTATTTATTAGGCAACTTAAATATAAAAGCATACGTTAACTTCTTCTTACCACATTACAAAAATGATTAAAGGTATAGCAAATGTTTGCTTTGTTATGGTCACACAAAAGTAACTAGACACGAAACTTCTACAAATAGACAAAATGGGAGTGAACTAGTTATATACTCCCTGGATTCCATATTGATAATATGTAAGCGTATATTCATATACTGATGTATCTAGATATACCTTAATATACGAATCGTTGTACCAGAAAAATTCAAAACTAGCAAAAATGGAATGGAGGGAGTATCACTAATGAGACACCCCATGCAAAAACGGCAGCTATAATTAAAAAGTAATCGTTACAATTGTCAAATCAACTAGTATCAAGGGCAAAATCATGCCAGCAATAAATTTCAACTCACATTTGAATTCGAGTCAACTTTAATATCGGTTGTGATGTTCTTGTTCTTCAGCTTAGTGTTGACATCTGCCAAATATATCTCACCCTTCCTGATTCCAGTTGAAGTGATTTCCTGAGTATAGAAACACCAATTGAAACCATAAAATCAGCAGAATCGACCACAAAAATTAAAAGAATAATTATAATAATAACCGAAATAGTAGAAAAATAAAATGAAATTTAGAAAATGATTAAAAATTAAATAAAAAGCTCCAATCAATAAAACAACACTTCCATGATTAAACTGCACCAGAAAATTCTGCTTCCAAGGTAAAATTTATTGTAGAATTTACCCCCAAAAATATGAGCTTACCACTCCAGTGGAAGTGTAAGTGGTGATAGTGAACTTGTGGTCGTTCTGATAATCCTTGAACAGAAGCTCTGCAATTCAATTTTTTGGTACAAATTAAACGAACACAAATCCATCAACAGACAGGGAAAAAACTGAATGATTAAGAAAAGTGAAAAAGAAAAAAAAATCAGATACCTCGAGCTTTCTTTCCGATATCGGAGTAGAGACCTGGACCATTCACCATGTTTTCCCCCGGAAAATAGAAACTAATATTTATGAGAAAAGAAAAAAAAAAGAGGGAAAATCTGTGTAGCGTGTAAAGTGTTCGAGGGTTTGAGCAATGCGAAGAACAAACCCTAATATTTGGGGAAGTGTTCGCCGAAACACAGAGGATGATCTACAGCCGTCGGATGTAATGTTAGATGAGGAGATGAATCTGTGGCCGTTGATTCGTAACACGAGGAAGTGGTGGCTCGAGAATCGGAACAAGGTGTTAAGTACTGGCGGCATATTCCGCCTCCATTTTGGATTCTTTCATTTTATTTTCTTTTTCAATTTATTTATTTTGTTTGTTTATAAAAAATTGGAATGTGTGACTGTTAGTATTTGATAATGCACGTGTCCAATACATTGGCACGTGTATTTTTCCTTTTATCTTAAAGGAAAACAAATTGGGGTTCAATTTTTTCGTTATGGAACCCATGAATGTGATGTACCTGGATATGGAAATAGGGCATGTTAGATAAAATTGTGGGACAGTTAGAATTCGGACCTTGCGAGTTCTGTGTTGACAAAAATTGCTTAACAAATCGGAGGGTCCGATTTGGTAGGGGTTGAAATTTGAATTTCAAAGCATACAAATCGGATGGTGCGTTTTGTATATATATATGAATTTTTGTATGAATCTGTATTCTTAGCTACAACTCGGACCGTCCGACAAGCTATGAAGAACTCGCATGGTTCGATTTGTGGTGTTCTGATATCACATACAGGTCAAGCACCTCTCTTCTCCATAACCACGTTCAACCCAACTTTTGCCTCCATATTGAAATTAAAAAACGACAAATTGGTAGCTTAAGGAAACTTTGTCAGAAATTATTTTTTTTATGGATGCAGCCATGCAGGGGTGGTGTATTGGCTGGATATTGGGCAAGGGACAGGGACGAATTCAGAAATATTATTCTGGAGGGGTCAATAACATATATAATATTAAAAAATTATACAAAAAATTATATAATGTAAAATGTATTACAAAAAAATATCGATAAAAGATATATTTTAACGTACAAAAAATATGTATGTATTTTTTATTAACGAAGTGGTCAATTTTTCGTATCATACAATTTATCGATAATAGAATTTGTGTCAAAATTTTCAGCAATTTTCTTTTCAATATAATTAAAAGACAATTAGCAAGAAATTAACATTTCATTTTGTTTATGAGTTATTCTTCACAATATTCATCGCTAAAAAGATCTCTCGGTTGTAATAGTTAAAACAGAGAGAATTAATACCAAATGAATCAAGAAGGACGCTCACAAGAAGAAAAAAATCCACTTTATAAGATTTTAAAAATTTTATTTAATTAAAAAATATTAGTAATAATATCTTTTTCAGATTTTTTTAATATTGTTACTTACTTTTTTAGATATTAGAAATTATTAATATTTAAGTTAGGCTAGACTTTTATTTATATTAGACTAAATACTAAATAAATTTTTTAAAAAAATTAAATCATACTTAATAACTTATTACTATTAATCTTTTTTTTAAAAGGTTGGGGGGCCGAGGCCTCCACTCGCCCCTCGTAGGTCCGTCCCTGGCAAGGGGAGTATTGCCAGAGTATGGATGCAGGGTCAATACACGGGAAGCATGGTGCATGAGCAGGTGGAGACGTGGCGGCATTCCTTCAACACGCTATGGGCGTGCTGACTCACCACGCAGGGGGCGTGGTGTCTGGAGACCCGTGAAGCGCAATAGAGATTCACGCGGAGTTCCAATGCTACTGCTGCACTACGCGGGGCGTGTTGCAGGCTGCCTGCTTGCAGGGGACAGCCCCCTCCGAAAATCAGCGAGCTCTTCTCCTTCTTCTATATATATGCATCGCCATTATTAACGAAATAGCTGCTCAAGGAAAGAAATTAGAGAAAAAGAAAGAAGTGTGGGCTGTCTCAGTGTATAGGTTTACGGTGAGAAGAGTGTAGTGAGTAGTAGTGAGTTAAAAGTTTATACGGTGAAAAAAAATTTTAGTTTAAGGAATTAAAAAAAATGGTACGTAATTATATGGCGCCCGAGAAACATATTATCAACTATTTGGATCATCCTATTATGTAAGTTGGCAAATTTTAATTTTTTTATATTTAAAGTTTATTTTTTATGTATTTATATTTTTTTATTTATATATATATTTTGTAATGAGAATATTATTTTGTGTATTTTATAAATATTTTAACAATATAATAATAGTTTTTATAAAATAAACGTTAATAATATAAATAATATGTAATTTTTTAATAATTTTTTTATTTTTTGTTATTAGAAAATATATTCAAGAATAAAAAAATATTTTTACCTTTTAAACATAAATATATTGCGTATAGTAATAAATAAATATTATAATAAATTAAATATGTAAACTGTATAAAATATATGTTGTTATTAAAAAATTGAAAAAATAAATAATTTGATAAATAAAGATTATTAAATAATAATACGTGATGTTATTAAATATTACCATCGAAATTTTTTTTGTAAGGATTAAATATTTTATTGGATAAATAAATAAAGAATTTAAATTTTTAATAAATAAATAATTAAATAGATAAGCTATGTTAAATATTTTAATAAATAAGATATTAAAATAATATGTGAATGTTTATTAAAATATTTATATGGATTATTATTTAATTAATGTAACATATATCTTTGTTGATGCAGTCTAACAGGAATTTGTTGGTGCGTAAACTGGATCCGCTACATAGGTGAAATCCGATGGTGGAGAACTACTTACGCGCCACGGGATTTTACCACGTCTCTAGGATTGGAGGATTTCACCCCCATTTTAGCTGCTCTGGTTGAAAGGTGGAAGTCAGAAACCCACACCTTTGTATTGCCGATCGGTGAGGTTACAGTGACATTGGAGGATGTCACTCACATATTCGGCCTACCCATTGATGGAGAGCCTGTCAGTGGATGGACAGATAGTAGTGGCGACTTCCTGCAAAGTCAGAGCATAGCGATATTTGGCCGTGAGCCATCAGTCAGTCATTCTTCGAAGTCCTATATAAAGCTGGGTTGGGTTCGACGTATCAGAGACGCGGAGCCGTTAGACACTGAGGAGTCCATCAGGAGATACGTCAGATGTCAGATCTTCTGTTTTAGGGTCGACCCTATTCACGGATAAGTCGACCGCATATGCCCATGCAAAATATCTATCATTACTTCGCGATTTTGAGCGGATCCATACTTATAGTTGGGGGTCAGCATGTCTCGCACATCTTTACAGAGCACTATGTCGTGCATCACGATATGATACAAAGGAGATGGATGACCCTCTGAATCTGTTGTTTGTTTGGGCATGGGAGCGAATGCCGTGTATTGCTCCCGTACCGAGACAAACCCTTCCACCGGCCGAGATACCCATTGCAAGGAGGTAATAAGTCTTATTTTAGTCCTGTGTTACATTCATGATGCATGTTTGACATATGGTGACTTATTTAAATTTTTTCTATTAATAATGTTTCAGGTGGAGTCATTCGGAACGAACCACAGCGTGGTTATCGAAGACTGAAGAGACATTCAGGCATGATATAGACTACATGCAGGAGGTAAATAGTTATGGTTCTTCTTATCCGTTTTTCCAACTATTATTGTTAGGGTTCTAATATACCAATAATACTGTGGCAGTTTAAGTGGCGCCCGTACGACGGATTGATCGTCCCCGACGAGTTGCATCCCCATCTTGAGGTGTGTGACATTGTTGCTCCGTTGTTGTCGTTCGAGTGTGTCGAGTGGCACCCTGCGGACCGAGTGATGCGTCAGTTTGGATATGTACAACCTCCTCCGCGGGCAGCAAAGGATATTCCACTTGACCAGCATTACATCGTTCTACGTGGAGTGCAGCTTCATGACTGGACAGTTTTGCATGGGCCATGGATAGCGGAGTGGGCCAACAGGCAACACAGTCGATTGCGGGATCTGCACCCCCTTCCAACCTGGGATTTTTTACCGACGGTGGAGTACCGGGATTGGTACATAGGCTCCTACAGACATCTGTTGATATTGTCGGGGCACGTTCCTCATCATCCACAGCCACCTCCCCCACAGCCACCTGCCCCTCAGCCACCTCAGCATGCAGTGTTTGAGTCATTTCCTTATTATATACCATAGCCACCAGCCTACAGTCATGGTAGCCATCACGCTTAGCGAAGCCACCACTCTCAGCACTCTCAGCAGAGCCACCACTCTCAGCACTCAGCGCAGCCACCACTCTCAGGGCAGCCACCATTCTCAGCACTCTCAGCACAGTCAACAAGGTCAGTCCGGCCAGCATCATGATCCCGTACTTACCATTCCTTTCGGTCATAATTGGTTTGACTTCTCCAGCGAAAGAAACGGAGATCAACAGCTACCGCATTGGACCAACGCTGGGGTGGGTGGCTGGTCAGATTTTAGTGGTATCCCTTCACCGTCGGTGTCGGCTGTTCCACATAGGGCATCAGTAGATATGGCCCATGGTTTGCGGCATCGTACTTCCGACCACATGTCAGAGAGTGCGTCATGTGATAGCAGTTTTATCTAGCGTCAGTGGGCATACGCAGTTGTTGACACGTTCAAGCCCGGTCCATCCGCTCCGGCATAGGCAGGCGGGTTGGCCGCTTCTACGGAGGCAGGTGGTTCGGGAGCTCCGGCAGTGGATGATTCAGTTCGAGGTCACCCATATGACCTACGGACGGAGCGAAATCCACCTGATAGGTATATTCCATCGCGGTTCAGTCAGGGCATTATGGGTAAGGGACTGAACTGGTTTGTTGAAAAGAAGTGAGCTTGGGTTTAGGTTTTTTAGATTTTATTTTCAAAATTAAGTTAATGTAAATCGTGTTTAATGTTTGGTTTGTTAACTTATGTAATTCGTAGTTCTTTTTTGTATATTTAAAAGAAATTAAATTAATGACAATATTAAGCGGACATTAAAATATCAATGGATAGACTCCAATTGAAAAATACAAACACGTCGAATTTCAAAAGCATCAACTGACAAAATGCAAATTAAAAAATACAAACATGACCGTATTAAACTATGAAGCAGCACCACTCGGTCCAGCATGCTGAGGACACCTACTCCACTATGACCCTGAGCACCACAGAGACGGCATATCCGAGGACCACACATGTCGCGTGAGTCCATTTCATTCAAGTATCAGGTTAGTTTAGGCCTGCCTTTAGACGTTCGCCTCAGGGCGGGATTAGCGACCAATGTGGGTCCCTCATAAGCAGGCCATGTCTCGGGATCACCTAATGGTGTGAACTCAAATCTATATACCTTACGAACCTCTGTCATCTTGTACACATCATGCACATACAACTGCCAATCGAGACACTGGTTAGCACAGTAAGCAATAACAAGACGACATGGTATTCGTTCAACCTGAAAGTGCCCACAGTCACACGTCCGTCGCGCAAGATCAACAACTAACACCTTTCCGGTAGTCATTTTGTGCACCTCAAACACCTCATTTCGTCTATCAAAGCGGTGCACAACTATATTCCCAGCTTGTTGCATATTTGCTTCTATCCGCTGTTATGCAAATACGGAGTACATAAATCCAGCACGCTTGCGTTCGTGACTCTCGGCACTCTTCTGCGTAAAAAGTTCATCTTCGTCGCCGGCCTCATAAGTGGCTTCAAAGTCCTATTCGCTATCACTATTCATTCCTTCGTACACTGCAGTTCTATCATCATCTATATCTATATCATTTTGAACTGCCACTGCCTCTACAGTTTCAAACTCAACGTACAACTCAATCTGTGCGTGTTGCATCTGAGTCTGCCGGTGAATTTGAAACATATTCTGCGTACTCGCTTCATCAGTGATCGACATGGCATCAAATTGTATTAGACCACCAAAAACTACAATCGGATTCCGGTACAAAATTATGCTCACTCTCATTAACGTACCGTTCTCCATGCTTTGACAGAGGCCGTTCTGCAGCTCCATTAACGTCATCGTGCATGGAACCACAAACGAAAACGAATTCTGGGACACAAACCTCACTCCCTCATGAGTATTATGTATTATCTCACCGTTGCGATACACCACCAAGTTTGTGGTGCCCTCCATTACACTAACAACAGCCTCAAAGAACACTCAAAACACACTCAAATCTTCTTCAGTATGCAAAATACTATCGAGCTCTGCCTTATATAGAGAGGTGAACTTAACACGCCCCCACGTATTGCCTGCCTCAGCCAATCACGCTTTGACACGTGTCAGAACGCCCCCCGCGTGCTGACTCAGCACGCCCCCCACGTGCTGCATACTTGGACCAATGCATGTTCGCCACGTCAGCACTCCCCCCACGTACTTCCCCTCCTAAGCCAACCAGTCTTCACCACGTCAGCACGCCCCCTGCATGCTGACTAAGCACGCCCCCTGGGTGCTGAATAGTTGGCTCAACCTCATCCAGCCACGTCGCTTCCACGCCCCCCACGTGGTTCAGGCAACACGCCTCTGCGTGTTGTGCTTCCATCTGATACGTCCACATATGTGTAATACACACAGTATACCCATTTTCAGCCAATACACCACAATATTTTCTATATCTAAATTAATGAGCCAAAATTTGTGTTAAACGAACTTGTGTTTGTGCTAAAACCATAGTGAATGATGATCAACAAAAAGAAAAACAATACAATAGTGAATAATAGGTAGATAGCTATATAAAAAATATTTCACTTATAGCATGTTATATTGAATTGAATTCTTTTAAAGCTAATTGCGATGTATTGTTAACAGTACATATTATTTTCCTGTATTCTAATTAGATATATGAATTTCATATAATTATATAGATAGTTTATTATCAATTAAATATTTTTATTAATGTGTTGATATATATTTAAGTAATTTTATAAAAAAATTAGTAATTTTCATACGCTATGAATGTAATGTTAGGAAATTATTTTAATTTTTTAATTTATTTGTGGCAATACATATATTAATTATAATCACAAATTATGTTATTTCAAATTAAATGACTTATATAATGATGATCTCATTTATTGTTATAAATGCTAAATTGAATAAGTCATTATTACTTTTGATTTGGAATTAAATGAGAATAAAATCAGATATTATCTTTTGTTCCTTAGATAATTATCTTTTGGATTTTAGATATATTATCTTTTGGATTTTAGATACTATTTTATTTAGATTTTAGAGTTTAATGGGTGTCATGCTCAAATATAAATAGGCCTTCAGGGTTTCGGTCCCCAATATACCAAAGCCGTCTTTGTTGCTCTTTCCCCATCAAAAGAGTTGCAGTTCAGCCGCCTAGGAATACAGAAGGCTTTGGTTGAGGAAGATCGAAAAAAACCACAAGATCCAAATTCTTCCATTAATTTCTGACTCTTATAAGTAAAGGTACGCTTCCACTTTATGTTATGTTTTTGGTGATTTAATATAGATAATCTGGGTCAATAAAACTATTTATTTCAACAAGTGGTATCAGAGCAATTCATAATTTAATCATAAAAAATATTTAGTTTTTATTTTAATTACTGAATTGATACATAGATCGATATATATGTGTCATTATGATTATATATATATGAGGTAGTCTTTCAGTTCGGCAAAATTTTTGTTTTTATTTTTTTTATAATAAGTAATAAATTTATTTATTTTAAAATATTAACAAAGTATTGCTAAATTTTGATTGTCCAAAAAAATTTAAATTATGTGTGCCATTAATTAGGTGTAAACTTAATTGATTATCCTTTTAGGATATAAGGATTAATATGTATATGTCACTTATATAAATATTAATTGATCCAAAAGGAGATTTATATTTTGCCAAGTTATGTGTACATATTAATAATGATAATAAAATTAATTGTTACATAAGGTTTACCTTTTAAGAAGGATGATGGAGACGTATCGTAGTAATAAAAAGGATCTACATATGGTGTTTATTGATTTGGAAAAAGCGTATAATAGGATACCAAGGGAGGTCTTATGGAAGGTTTTAGAAAAGATGAGGGTAAGGATCGCATATATTCGTGCAATTAAATACATGTATGATGAGGCCACAACTAGTGTGAAGACTCAAGGTGGTGTGACAGAGAAATTTTCTATTGGTATAGGATTACACCAGGGATCATCCTTAAGTCCATACATTTTCATATTAGTCTTGGAAGTACTCATAGAGCACATCCAAGAGCCTATGCCATGGTGCATGCTTTTTGCCGATGATATCGTCCTTATGGGAGAGTCAAGGGAAGACCTAAATAAGAAGTGGAGTTATGGAGAGAAGCTTTAGAAGTGTATGGTCTGCGCTTAAGCCGTAGCAAGACGGAATATATGGAATGTAAATTCAGTCCGAGAAGGGAAAACCCTAATATAGAGATGAAGATTGGAGAAAACATCCTACGAAAAGTTCAAAGTTTTAAGTATCTTGGGTGCATCATACAGGATAATGGAGAGATTGAACAGGATGTAAATCATAGGATCCAAGCAGGGTGGTCAAAATGGCGGAGTGCATCTGGTTTTATATGCAACAAAAAAGTGCCTTTAAAACTTAAAGGTAAATTCTATCGCACCGCTATAAGACCGGCTATGCTTTATAGTACGGAGTGTTGGGCGGCTAAAGGGGAGCACGAACATAAGTTAAGTGTGGCAGAGATGAAGATGTTGAGATGGATGAGTGGTCATACACAATTGGATAAAATAAGGAATGAAGATATAAGGGAGAGAGTTGGAGTAGCACCAATTGTGGAAAAGATGGTTGAATCGCGTCTTAGGTGGTTTGGACATGTGAGAAGAAGACCGATAGAACATCCAGTCAGGAGGGTGGATGAGATGGAAGATGGACAAGGGGCGAAAGGCAGATGAAGACCTAAGAAGACCATCCATGAGGTGGTCAAACGAGATCTACATGTAAATAGTCTCTCTGTAGACATGATACATGATAGAGCACAATGGCGTCGTTTGATTCATGTAGCCGACCCCACTTAGTGAGACAAGATTATGTTGTTGTTGTTGTTGTTGTTGTATAAGGAAACTAGTAACAATATAGATTATTATACTCATCTATTTTATAAAAATTTGGTTTTGGAATAAATTGATTGAACATTATGCTGCCAAAGTAGCTTCTTTTGTGAAAATTGATTTATTCAAAACATAAGGAATATGGCGATATATAATTCATGCGAATATTGGTCAGTCCAAAGGAAGGTCTATATTTAGCCGAATTGTATACACATATTGATAATAAATACATGTTTGAGTAATTAATTAAGAATAAAGTAATGCTTATTATTTATGCGAAGGATAGTCGGCCCAAAGGAAGTTTATTATTTGGCCAAATAATAAGTATTGTAAACTTTTGTTTATTTTCTATTAATTATGCGGTCAATAATCGGCCCAAAGGAAGGTTATTGTTTGGCCAATTAATAGAAAATATATGCGGTAATAAATAGGTTGCGAAATTTGAGTCTCCATGTGCACATTAAGTCGGTCCAAAGAAAGGCTTAATGTGTGACAGGAATTTTGACAATATTTGATTACTGCAATGAGAGTATCACTTACAGTTAATTTTTCTATCCAAAGATTGAAAATTAATGTTGTTCTAGATATCTCAATATAGATTTTTCTCATTATTTAACTAATGTTTACTGCATGTTCTTTTTGTTCTAATCCAGAAACTATGGTTTCAGCTACCAATGTTTCTGCACAAATTAGCAGTATTCATATGCTGAATGGTTCAAACTTTAAAGTTTGGAAGGATACCATGGAGATTGTCCTCGGTTGTATGGATCTGGATATAACTCTTCGAGAGGAGAAACCCACTTCCACTCCGAAAAATCTCAATGAGGTTAAAATAGAGAAGTGGGAGAGATCCAATTGAATGAGCATTATGATCATGAAGCGCTCAATTCTTGAGGCATTTCGGGGCTTAATTATTGAGGATAAAGATGCCAAACAGTTCCTAAAGGATGTTGAAAATTTCTTTACAAAGAATGAAAAGGCAGAGGCAAGTAGTCTTTTGAGCAAACTTGTCTCCATGAGATATAAAGGTAAAGGGAACATAAGGGAGTACATTATGAAAATGTCTCATCTTGCTTCAAAATTGAAAGCACTAAAGTTAGAGTTGTCTGAAGACTTACTCGTACATTTCATTTTGATCTCCCTTTCTGCACACTTTAGGCAATTTAAAGTGAGTTATAATACTCTAAAGGACACTTGGTCATTAAATGAGCTTATATCTCACTGTGTGCAAGAAGAAGTGAGGCTACAGCAAGATAAAGACTGAAAGTGCTCACATGGCTTCATCCTCTCAGTATAAAAGAAAGCGTGATACTACTGCGGATGTGCCTTCTCAGCAGAAAAAGGCTAAAAATAGGATCAAGTTTCAACCTGTTTTTTCTGTTAGAAGGTGGGACACATGAAGAAGGGTTGTACCAAATATGCCACCTGACATGTAAAGAAAGGTATAATTCTTACTTTCGTTTGTTCTGAGGCTAGTTTAAGTTATGCACCTGTTGATACTTGGTGGGTAGATTCTATTGCTACTACTCATGTAAGTGTTACTATGTAGGGTTGCTTGTGGAGCCGACCGCTAAGTGATGTTGAAAGATACATCTATGTGGCAGATGGCAATATAGTTGCAGTCGAAGCTATAAGAACCTTTAGATTACATTCCACAAGTGGATTTTACTTGGATTTATTAGAAAAAATTTATGTACCATTATTTAGATGGAATGTGATTTATGTTTCTTGTTTGCACAAATTAGGTTATTTTTTGTTCGTTCGGAGACAATAAAGTCAGTCTCTTCTATAATTCGAATAATATTTACTCTGGTCATTTGGTGGATAATCTATATAGGCTTGACTTAAATTCCTATAATAATGAAATAATGTAAACGGGTACAAAACAAAAACTAAATGAGAATTCGGCATCATTATGGCACAAACACCTAGGTCACATCTCTAAATAGAGAATTCAGAGGCTCGCGTCGGATGAAATTCTTGGACCCCTAAATTTGGCGGACTTGGAAGTCTGCATTGAGTGCATAAAGGGGAAAAGGACAAACGAAAGGAAATTAGGTACCGATAGAGCTAAAGATGTCTTAGAATTGATACATACTGATATATGTGGCCCATTCTCTACTGTCTCTTGGAATGGACAACGGTACTTTATTATGTTCATAGATGATTACTCTTGTTAAAGGGTATCTATATTTAATTCATGAAAAGTCCCATGGATGTTTTCAAGTCTTTCAAAGCTGAAGTTGAACTTCAACTTGGAAAGAAAATTAAAGATGTCGAGTCTGATCGTGGTGGTGAATACTACGGAAGATACGACAGTTCAGGTGAGCAACGTCCCGGGCCTTTTGCTCTTTTCCTAGAGGAGTGTGGTATTGTTCCGCAATACACCATGCCAAGCAAACCTAGTATGAATGGTGTTGCAGAGCGAAGGAACCGAACTCTTAAGGACATGGTGAGAAGTATGATTAGTCATTCTTCCTTGCCTAAGTTACTCTGGGGAGAACCCTTAAAGACCGCAGTGTACATCCTTAATAGGGTGCCAAACAATGAAGTTAACAAAATCCCATATAAAATTTGGACTGGAAAAAGGCTCAATATAAAGCATTTGCATATTTGGGGATGTCTAGTTGAGGCGCGACCTTATAGGCCGCATGAAAAAAAATTGGATTCAAGGACAATTAGTTGCTACTTTGTTGGTTACGCTGAGCATTCACGGGGGTACAGGTTTTACAATCCTGCATCAAGGTCTATTTTTGAAATGGGAAATGTGAGATTTCTTGAGGATGTTGAGTTTGGGGGGAAGGAAATATTAGGAATGTAGCTTTTGATGAGGATTCTATAACTGACAATGATCAGGTCTTTGTTCCTATTATTGTTCAAGATACAATTATAGTACAAGAGTACAATGAGAATCCTACTGTAGATCCAGTTGCAGTACAAGAGAACAATGATAATATTGTTGTTGCTCAAGATGCTACTACAGTACAGGAAAATAATGAGAATCCTCCTCAATCGAACCCATACAGCAAGCTCAACAACCTCAAGAAGTGTCATTAAGGAGATCCAACAGAGAAAGGAGAAAATCCATCTATGGTCTCAAACAAGCTTCCCGTCAATGGTATCACAAGTTTAATCAAGTCATTATCTCATATAGTTTTGAGGTAAATATTATAGATGAGTGTGTATACCGCAAGTTCAGTGGGAGTAAATACATCTTTTTGGTCTTATATGTTGATGACATTCTACTTGCCAGTAACGATATACGCTTGTCGCATGAAACTAAGAAATTTCTATCGAACAAATTCGAAATGAAAGATCTTGGTGATGCCTCCTTTGTATTAGGAATCGAGATACTAAGAGTTCGTTCTCAAGGTATTCTTGGATGATCACAAAAGAACTATATCGAAAAGATTTTAAGTAGATATGACATGGAAAGATGTAGACCAATGGACACACTCGTAACTAAAAGAGACAAGTTCAGTCTCAAGCAATGCCCTAAAAATGATCTTGAGAGGACAACAATGCATGATAAACCTTATGCATCAGCACTAGGGAGCTTGATGTATGCTCAAGTCTACACACGTCCCGATATATCATTTATAGTGGGAGTGTTGGGTAGATACTTGAGCAATCCAAGCATGAATCATTGGATAGCTGTTAAACGCGTAATGCATTATTTAAAGAGAACAAAGGATTACATGCTTACTTATCGGAGATCAGAAAATTTGGAGATCATTAGGTACTCTGATTCCGATTTCATGGCATATTGTTGCGAACTTTGTCACTGAGCTTCATATAATAGATGATATTGAAAGGTTATTAAAGATATTTTGTGACAATAAGTCAGCAATACTATACTCCAATAACAATAAGAGCTTGACAAAGTCAAAGCATATAGACATCAAGCTCTTAGTTGTCAAGGAGAAAATTCAAGAAAAACATATTTCCATAGAACATATAGGAACAGAGTATATGCTAGCAGACCCATTAACCAAGGGATTGATTCCTAAAGTCTTTCATGAGTACACTGCTTGGATGGGTGTCAATATTTGTGATGCCTTTGTTTAGTGGGAGGTTATTCTATATGTCCTATGACAGATATTGAGTTATTTTTTCTGCAGAATTAAGTTGATGGTTTATTTCATGTTATATGAAATGTTTATTTTTACAATATTTGTATTGTGTTTGATCTCAATAAAGTTTTAAAGTTGGATCAGCTGGAAATAGACATGCATGAGATCACTTGGCATGTAATTTCTATATTACTCATCCAAATTTAATCTATGTCGTTAAGTATATTAGGATGGTGATTGTCATGGTTTAGTCACGATATTTAATGTGATAAAAGCTGCGGTAGTTCCATATCTAATGTATGAGACGGACCAGATTGTTAAAGTAATGAGAGAAATAACATTCAGATGCGCGCATAAAGTTTATAAGATGTGATTATGTCAAGAAAGAATATATGTATAGCCCAAGTGGGAGATTGTTAGAAAATTATTTTAATTTCCTAATTTATTTGTGGGCAATACATATATTAATTATATTCACAAATTATGCTATTTCAAATTAAATGACTTATATAATGATGATCTCATTTATTGTTATAAATGCTAAATTGAATAAGTCATTATTACTTTTGATTTGGAATTAAATGAGAATAAAACCAGATATTATCTTTTGTTCCTTAGATAATTATCTTTTGGATTTTAGATATATTATATTTTGGACTTTAGATACTATTTTATCTGAGTTTTAGGGTTTAATGAGTGTCATGCTCAAATATAAATAGGCCTTCAAGGTTTCGGTCCCCAATATACCAAAGCTGTCTTTGTTGCTATTTTCCCATCAAAAGAGTTGCAGTTCAGCCGCCTAGGAATACAGAAGGCTTTGGTTGAGGAAGATAAAAAAAAACCACAAGATTCAAATTCTTCCATTAATTTCTAATTCTTATGAGTAAAGATACATTTCCGCTTTATGTTATATTTTTGGTGATTGGATGATTTGGGTTAATAAAATTATTTATTCCAACGTGTAAAAAAAATCACAAACAATTATATATTATAACTTCAACAAAAATATCTGATTTTTAAATTTGTTTTTCTTTTACAGAAAATTTGATTTAAGAACTCAATTAAATAAAAAAAATATTTACTCAAATTGATCTCCAAATAATTTTTAAACCAATATTAATTTCCAACAAATTTTAATAATTTTGTGAATTTCCAACAACTATTAATGTCTGTTAAATTGGTCCTCTTATCAACTCGGACTCGTCAAATTATAAGAATGATGAACTATATGGTACATAAACTAGTTGAGTAAAACGTTAATTGACATATGGAATTGATCGGGGACAAATTAATTTCTGTTTTACAAAACACAAAAATATAATATTTTTAAGAATAAATTTGATTGATAATATAATTCATTACAAACCAATATGTCTAATTATATTTATTTTCTGTTTTATTCTACATAATTGATGAGTATAATTGTGTCTTGTTCTTGGATATAGTATGAATTATTGTTTGAAACTCATTAACTATTTTTTGTACTCATTCTTCTTACTCCTAATTTTGTATTCCTAATTTTGTACTCATAGAAATATTTACAGCCACTGCAATCTTAGTAAAATTCTGTTAATCCGATTGCAAGATCGCTGAGCGGAAGTCCACCAGTTGCATATCTTTTTGTATTCAATTCTTATTAAAACTCTGTGTGACAGTATCCTTTCTCCCCTCCACTTGTACAATCTCGTTAAGTCTTCCATGGAGACTAATGTAACCCTGCAATGTAACTCAATTCCTTCCGCACAGCAAATTTCTCTTCTCTTATATGAACCCCATACACCAAAGAAAGCATAATTGAAATTATTTTTAATAATACCCCTTCAACACACAACCAAAAGCTCCCCTTGATGACAGTCAGTGGCGGAGCTTAGTTCAGACAAGGGGTGGCCATGGCCCCCCAAACTTTTTATAAAAAATTTAGTAGTACTTTTTTAAAAGATAAAAAATAGTTCAATTGACGTAAATATTTTACTGTGACTTAAAGTATCTAATAAGTTCAATAAACAACACTCTCTCTATCATTAAGTTCAAATATAAAAAATTAGATATTTTTTATTTATTTAATTTAACATTATTTTATATTTTACTATTTATTTAATTTAATTTTTTATATGATAAAAAATAATAGAATATTCAATAAGTATTAATATTATTGTATTTGTATAAATTGATAAAAAAATTCAATAAATATTATAAATTTTAATATTTGTCCTTCTAACTTCTTCTTTACATATTTTACAGAATATATATTCAAATATTTATATAAAATAATAATAAAAAATCAAAGAATTGATACATTTTTTAAGAGGATGGCTAATATTTAAGAAGGAGAACATATAACTTTTACAATATCAACACCTGTAGATAGTTCTTCTACTTTAATGAATTACGAAGAAAGTGAGATATAACCTTCAAAAATTCAAAAAGTTACATATGACTTTAACCTTAACTTTTTGGAAGGAGATCTTGAAATATTTGTTTAAAATTTGACAATATCACCCAAACCAGAGAGATGAGATTAGAGGAGCTTATCTTAAATAGGGTCCATATCAAAAATATTTTGACAATTATTTTCTATTTGCCCCCCCCCCCAAAATTTTGTTTCAAGTTCCGCCACTGATGACAGTGACTCATTTTAAACATTATTTCATCCCAAATTAACAGTAAATCACTTGAAGCACCCTCCGACTCAACATATTCTCATCTCGCAGCATCATTCTCCCAAATTCTTATTACATCAAACTTCGTTACTACCTGCCACTTAGTCTCAAACAAGCCTAACATATTCAATTTAAATTTTTTCTTGAGGTTTTTGACCATGCTCAATTTTTCATCACCCCTCAATCCCCTAACATTTCAAGAACAAAATTATTTTAATAAATTATTACACATCTTTTTTTTGGGGCCTGCAGCGTCTTACTTTTTCTTTCTGTTTTATCTATCTTCTTTTTTGAGCAATTTTTTTCATTTTGTACTTGGAGAATAGCCATAATATCATCTTCTTCATTGTATAAAATTGCACCTAATTCCAACGCAAGGTCCCAAATTTTTCTATTTTCAAGCATTGCTCCTCCAAAATACTATCTCTGCTCCCTTACTTCCTTCATTCTTATCCGAACCCTCTTCCTAGCTACTTCTTCATTGTGTTCCGATAGCTCCCCTTGTCCCTTTGTCAATGTTGTTCCTTTTGTGCCAGAATCCATGCCACTATCATTCATAATGTCATCCCTGTCATCCGTTCTTTCAATCTTTCATCAACATCTTTCGCACCATCATCATCAACATACACACCCAACTCAACCCACCAGTCCCTCTATTCAATGTCACCGTTGGGAGAGTAGCGGCTTGGTTCTCTGTCACCAACTCTCCCTCGATCTCACGACCCAACATAGGTGGCTTCAGGGTTGCGCATCTCCCTTGCCGCGTTGAGCCTCCTCTACCGTGGCCTGCCTTTAGCTTCCCTCCTTCAACACCGATTCGGTCTCCCTCAGTCATCTCCACGCCGGTCTCCAGTGCAAGTTTCACAGATGCAGCTTCCTGCACACTTGCCGTAAACTCTTCCCTAGCGTTCCCATCCCTATCGTGGAAACCGTGCTCCACTTCCATCAAGCCTAACCCGGATTCTAGACCCAACCCAACATCATTGAACCAGTTGATTGAGGAAACCAGACCCAAGGATCCTTTCCTATCTTTTTTGAACATCCTTAACTTGTTGGACTTAGCACCAAGCCTACAAAAAACCTTATTTTTCTTATTTCTTTTGTCCCTCCTTTCCAGCCCATTAAAATTACCTTCATAAACCCATGTAACTTTTTTCAAAATCAGCTTCATAATTAATATAATCACATCCCATACAATCCGCTCTCCCTTCAATTATTTCATAAATTGGTTGATACGTTGCCGTTTTTACCTCATTGTGTTTTGAATGATCATTAATCCACTCATTCAAAATAATTTCAGGAATTACCAACATGCCCTTATCTTTTCCATCTTCCCTCAACTCTCCCATCACCACATCGGCTGTGTAACACCCTAATTACCCTAAACCTTACCTTTAGTCGTAAAGCAAAGGTTAATCAAAGGTTACGGTAATTCTAAGGCTTATACATATTTATGTAGAAGGAAATAATATATTCTAGAAGCCCGATGAGGGATTAAGCTCAAAAACAGAATTACAAAGCGCGAAACGTTCACACGAAGCTAACGCACAAGACTGCAAGGTATAGCTGCAAGAGAATAGAACATATATAGATATAAGAATATAATAATCATAAGAAACTAGCCGCAGCCTGCGGAGTTTAAGCCGACTAGTTACAAATAGAAAAATACAGAGTTTTGGAGTTAAAACAGCTTATACAACTTATCTCTCAAGTAAGCCTCTAAGGCCATGTAATCTAAAACAAAAAGGGTGAGAGAAAGTACTGCAACAAAATAAAAGAAAAATAAAATAGGAAGAAACCATACTCTGTTCTGCCACCATGTCCGCAATTTCACCGAGGTGAATTACGACCTGCATCTGAAAAACAACAACAAAGTATGGAATGAGAACCGAAGGTTCTCAGTATGGTAACAGTGCCCAATAATGTAAGATGTAAGGTTCCGGGATGCCGAAGGCAATCCTAGAACTTCCCACCAAATAGATATTCAAGCCTTAACAAAATAAATAACTTAAACCATAAACCATAAACAGGGTTATCTGAACTTAGGGAATTTCTAACTAAACTAATCACCGCTGTCCCACAGCCTTCACCAACCTACCCTCCGTGCGATCCCCTCGCCACCGCCTACCTAACCTCCTCAGCACCAGATAATCACAAATAATGCAAGTAAAACACAGGTAGTATTCATATATAACAAGTAATTCAATAAGCAAGTAGACATATTATACAATTAGGCAAACTCAAGTAATCAAAGCAAACAAACACATAAGAGATGCATATGATGAATGCCTATCCTATTGGCTCGTGATATCACTTGTCGGTCTATAAATGCCAATCCGATACATCCTTTCAGATGTAGCTTTTCTGCCACGCCCACGGATATAGTGCCGGACATACTCGCATGCGCAACCCAAGGATATAGTGCCTGGCATACTCTTGCAGCAGAAAAGGTTATTAATCATAATTCATTCCCAGGGATATAGTACATTGCACATTATCATGCTTAACCCAAGGATATAGTGTCTGACACACTCTCAACATTCAACAAGATCATCATTCCTCTCTGAGTTCTCATCGTACTTAACCCAATGATATAGTGCCTGGCACACTCTCAACATTCAACAAGATCATCATTCCTCTCTTAGTTATCACTACACTTAACTCAAGGATATAGTGCCTGACACACTCTCAACATTCATCTGGATCATCATTCCTTTTTGAGTCTTCAACTCATCACAACCATTATCAATTCATAATTTCATTCCAAACTCATTAGTTCATCAGTTTCTCAATTCGTTGTCAGTAATCACCAAGTCCACTACTCTTCCTTCTCTCTCAACCAAACTCATCCTCAATACACCAAAAACCTAAACCTCCATTCTCTAACTTTTCAAGATAATACCCGGATAATTCCACCCAAGACCTTCTCTATATTTAACCTCCAAAACAAGCCAAAACGTCTTAAATAGGTGTCACAGAAGTTTACAAGCTTGTTGGGAAGGTGAAACATTTAAAAACAAGATTTTTGTTGGAAAACAGGGCATGTGTGTACGCACAATGGTGTGCGTGCGCACGCCCAGGAGGATTTTCAAATTGTGTGCATACGCACAGGTAGTAAAATTTCAACTCTATTCATCCACATAAGGCGTGCGAACGCCCTCAATAGAGTGCACATTCCAACGTGTGCGTGCACACAGGTTGCAAAACTTCATTGGTTGTGTGTGTGCACAGGTCGTGCTAACGCTCTCAATAGCAAGAATTCCCCTATGTGTGCGTGTACACAAGGCTGTGCATACGCACAGCTTCAAAAACTCACAGGGGTGTGCGTGCGCACACAAACCAGAAATCACAAATTCTGCAGCATGCACAGGATTCAGATTTCAACACCAAACTTTGAATGATCATAACTTTCGTTACAAAAATCCATTCTCTACAAACTTTATATCAATTTAAAGCTCTCAAAGCCATATTTAAGTTAAAATAAGTTTCATGCAATTTTAAGCTTTGAGACTCAAGTTATGATCCGTCAAAATTTTCATCAAAAATTCATTTTTACCAAAAATCTCAAAACCTCAATTTTAACCAACTTTCAATTCAAAACCAAAATAAAACCTGCTCAATCATCATAAAACACTACTACATCCAAAATCTTACCATTTCATATCATTCTCCTCAATTTCACACCTAAATTACTCAACCATTACCCATATATCACTACCAATCCATAATTTCTAATTCAATCATAAATCCACACTCATAATCATCATCAACCAACAACAACTTCAACAACCAAAACAAATCCTCATCAATTCCAATAATCTTTACCAAACAATATCTAACATTAACCAAATCCATCATAAAACTCATCAACAACAATAACCAACAATCAAAATCATCATCAACATCCATCTTCAAATCTCAACACCCACCAACACAACTCATCAATCCAAACAGCAATTTATCATCATCCTAACTTCATAATCCACGTTATTTATCAACAATCTCAACACTCACCTTCAAATTACCAACAACATCAATATTCATCATCAATCATCAACCATATCAACAAGCCCTCATCAACAACAATAAATAACACATTCATCATCAACCTCATAATCATTAAATACCAACAATCATCATCAAATTCATATATTCCTCATACCAAAACTCCATATCATCATCACCATCATACAAGTTATCCCCAAACATCAAAATCACATACAATTAAACATACACCCAAAATATTCAATCATATCTTAAGGTCAACTAGCCTAAGTGTCCAGAAACATTATATATTACATAAAGAAAACCGAAACCATACCTTGGCCGATTTCCAATATGCGCAAACACCAAAAGCATGGATCCAAAAAAGTTTTCATCAAGTTCCAAACCACCAAAGCCGAACCAAAAGCCACAACCAACTCCAAAAAGCACTAAAGCTCAAACTAATAACATATATATCACCAAAATAAAAACCGAGAAACCACAACATACAATACTACAAGGGTTTATGAGGAACTTTACCTTGTCCAAAGAGGATTGGGATAAATCCCAACAATTACCCGCTACTAGAGATCACCTAAACAAGCAAAATCACAAAATCTACTAAAAAACTCTAACCCAAAAAATGTAGAAATCTAAGGCTAGAAATTCGAGCTTAAACTTCAATTTCTTACAATATTTTCTTAAATAGAAATGAAGATCTCGACGAGAGCTTCGTGTGGCCGCAAACGACTCGTTAATCGGAGTTTCGTAGCTCAAGTTATGGCTCCCGGAAGGTGAGGATGAATAGTGACATTCCCCTCTTCTCCTCTCATCTCAAATTTGCACCCTTCTCCCTCAAGTTAGGTAAAAAATGAGTTGAATGCTCATTAATTGGCGTTATATATGTTGGGCCTTGGGTCCGATTTGGGTTCGATCCAACCCATTAGCGCTTTAGGTTCGTTTGGCCCACTTTGAGACAAAACCTTTAAGATTAGTGTCCGATTTTTAATTATAAATTATTTTTTGTCCTTTCAAAACAATAAATCAATTTTCAAAATCTTATTTTCCAAAATACGCGGTACTGGACGGACTAGAGCTGGTACTGCCAGCTTAAGCGCCAGTACGCATTTTTACAAAAACTTTTCGAAAAAGATACATTTTCCAACTCAGAAAAATTCATTGAAATCAAATTTCACCTTTATATTTTCAAATTAAAACTTATAAATTTTGAATCTATTTCGGGCACTAAAATTATTTTATTAAAACAATTTTACGTGAAAAACTCTGGTTCTTTCAGGCTGTCTGGTTGTTGAAAATCGCCAGTTTTGTAGCCCGTGCACTCCTTAAGCTCGTACCTGCACACTGCCTTTCCGCAGCTATTCTTCGTTGTTCATAGCTATAGTCACTTTTTCCATTAGCTTCTTCATAACAATTCAATCCAAAAGCCTCCCGTCCCACTTCTTTTACTAGCACATCGAATCCACTAATACCTATTGTGATATGGACCCATTCATTAATCATATCCATGATACAAGTATCAATTTGCACTCGTCCAACACTAAAAGACATGCACGATTCTGTCACTTTGTCACAACTGACTACTTCCCCCCATTGACCTCCTAACATACTAAAGGTATCTGCTGACCACACATGTAACGGAACTCCGTAGTATTTTAACCACACTTTTCGAGTTTCACGTCGCTCCGTCTCATCCCATCTCCATATACTGTAGAAGAATTGCAAGAGACTATGCATTTTAAATGTATATACTTCTTCCGCATTCAATACAGAATCAAAAATAAAAAAAATTTTATATGCTCCCAGTTCCCGTACTTGGACAACTTGAGGCAGGTTTTTTCCAATCATCTTTTTCAAGGATCTAAAATCAATTGCCTTCATCGTACCGCCGACCAGACTTCTCTATAGCCAGTCCAGATTCTCTTTCATCACCAATACTTTCACTTTAATTTCTTCGTCCACCCAATTCCATGCGGATCTGGTTCTTTTTGGTGCCTTATTAGTTTCTCTACCTACCTTTGGTTATCTCCTCCCCTGAGGCTGAGAATTCGTCTTGTTCCGACTATCACCTCCTTCCTAAGCTATCTTTCGAACTTTTGTCTCAGTTGTTCGTCTATACTTCGTTTCTCCCACTTACACAATTTTCCATCTCAATCTCATACGATTCATTTCTGCTATAACTTTCAGAGCCCCACCTTTCGTTGTGTATCGGATGAACGCAGAAATATACATATTACCACATGTTTGTTTTCGTGATACATAGTTATCGTTAATGCATCCATCCAATTAAACAGATGGAATAATTCATTCTTCGAAATATCTTCAGAAAAATTATCAACAAAGATGAAAAAAGACTCATTTTTCAACCGTTAATTGATACTCTTCTTGATTCAAAATCTTAGGATCTTTTGCATGTTTCCTAATTCTAACTCACCCTATGTTTTCCATCCTCTGTCTCATTGTTTTTGATACTTAGTCTCTGAACTGGACTTTGCTAATAACATTTTCTGTGTTGGTGTTTTTCATTTTGTCACTCTAGAAATTTGTTACTGTTATATATATATATATATATATATATATATATATATATATAAAGTTTATGTTGTGTATAATCATTGTTTATGATGTGATACCAAACACTTATTTATGATGACATATATCTACTATAGTTTTAATACAAAACACATATTAATTTTAATATGGAAGTTGTGATTTATTCTTAATTTATTTTAATGCTGTCTTACTTTGATATTGTTCTTAATTTTTTTCATATGTTGAACACTCATAGTGACATTTAAGAAGTTCAATATATATTTTGCATATTAATATTTACAACATTCATTCTTATAACATAACATCATGTCAGTGCACCACCTAAATACTCAAAAATCACATAAATCTCTTATTAAGCAACTTATATCCTAGAGATAGCAACACAAATCACATGAATCACATGATAATGATGATCGTGATAATGATAACAAAGGTAGTAGTAAAGGGAAAAAAAAAAAAGGAACGTGAATGAAAATGCAAATATGTGTTTATAAATTTGATTTTATTAAACTTGATTGGAAACACAATTTGGTTATCTAGCATTTCAAAAACATATGGACAAAAACAACTGCATTTCGATCTCGAATCATTTGTTTCTTCCTCCAATTTTCAAATTCTACATCCAATACAAAAAGGGAAGCAAAAAGGAAGTTTTTAAAGTATTTGTTACGGTTTCTCGTAAAAATAGGCTAGTAAGAATCTTTAATATGAAGGCATGAAGACATTTATCTTGAATATTATTGATTTATTAATATGTGCATGTCAAGTGATCTTGCCCACTTTAAATTTTGATACAATACAATAACAAACCCCAAAAAAGGTCTATTTTGACTAAGAGACAAACAAAGAGAAGTACAAAATGAGTTAATACACTAAGAAACAACTGCATCTAGACGAGGTTGGTTCTCTTATCGCATTTAATACATTTTTATCACGTTTTAAAATAAAAAAAAATATCATTTATATTTATAAATTATTTTATTAATAATATAAATTTTTAGATATTATTTTAATAATTTATCCTTATTTTTGTTAAGACTCTTTCTTATTGGGTAAGTGGTTGGTGCGTTAAAATTTTCATTCTCACCAATTGACGAGGTTGAATGAGATCAAAATGTGAACAAGAGATGCAGAAAGTAGATATTCTCAAACTTTTTTTAATTCATGTTATAAAATATAAATTTGTAATATATATTGTTTAAACAAGATCAAGAAAATATATTATATAATAAAAATTATATTTTATAATATTAATTGACAGAGAAAGTAGATGAATTTTTTTCACAACCAACGTTTTGATTACGCACAGCTGAACATGTGTTTTCGATAAATTTATTGTGATAAGCTCGATATAAGAATATAGGATTTAGCTTTCAATATTATAATAATAGAAAAATGTTTTGAATTTTTATATATTTAATATGTCAAAAACATATAAAAAATATTTTTTTAATTATTACTTTTTTATAATAATACAATTAAACCTTTTCACAAACATTGAATAATAAATATATATGATATTGATTTTTAGTATTGATATAATATAATTGGTAAAATATAGAACAACAGTCATATATGTTTCAACTTTCAACAGAAATATGAGTTGAATATTGAAGAAACTCTGGTTGCTTTTGATTGATTTGGAAATTTTGTCAATTCCTTGGTGGATTTAGATGACGGTGTGTTTGCTATATTTGGCCGGAAAAAATAAAAAATAATTTTTATTTTACAGAAAGGGCAAGTATCACATGTTACATCTCTATATCATTAATTAAATTAAATTAACATATTTTCCTTATTTCCGTACTGTATACTATACTTTAGTTGTCAATGAGTAATAGTTTAAATGGCATAATTTCTCCATACTCAATGGATTTGAGTTTTTTATTTTTGGTAAAAAAAAAATACTATATTTTAGTTACTATAAATATACAATTCTGTTGTAAGTGCACAGAAAAATGTTAAGGAGGGGGTGTGCATGGCTGGCCTGGCCCGCTCTGAAGATCCGACCCGATCATGAATACTTTAGGGGTTAATTTGGTGTGATTTTACTGGGTTTAGGGTCGGGTAAGGGTTTTAAAAATAGATTCGGTCATTCTTTTGGGTCGGGTCCGGACCATGACTCGGTCACCCGAACTCGACTCGGTGGCCGGGTCATCATACACAATTAATATTTTGTGTTACTAGAGATGGATGATAGTTATTCTTATGTGGAATTTAAGTATTGTAAACCTTAATATTTTGTGTTATTAGTTATTATAAGACTATAAGTTAATGTTTTATATTTAAAATGCATAATATTGTGTTATTTGTATTGATTTAAATATTTGGTGTTATTAGACAATATTAGTATTGATTATGGGTATGCTTTAATTTTAGAGAAGAGTTGGTTCTTGTTATATTTTTCTAAGTGAATTTTATCATGTTAAATAATGGTTGGAGTCTTAGAAATTTGGATATTTTCACATGCTAGCTTATAAGAAGGTATCAAGGTAATGTAATGTTAATGACCCAATTTTCACCCGATTTTTACCCGGTATATAATTATGGTCCAAAAGTTTATAGGTTTCATCGGATTTAGGATCGGGTTCGGGTCTAATAACTAGGCCCGGTATATATTTCAGACCGAATTTAGGTCACATCAAACCCAATTCATTCGATCAATGCACACCCCTAATGTTAAGTACGATAATATTATAAAAATTTAAAGAAATTTAAAAAAATCATATCTATAAAAATGAAAATATTTATAATGACCACATTCATAATAATGGATACATTTCCTTGCTAAAGTAATCCGTTTTCTTTTTTTTTTTTAAAAAAAACTAAAAACAAAAAATGGTGGAAAACACAGGTGAAGTTGACTTTACGTGAAGTTAATATCTAAGAGCCTAAGAGCCGTTAGATGAAAATTTAGTCAAATCAATCAAATCATCTAACGACTTTCAAGTATCAACTTCACGTGAAGTCGATTGCATCTTAGTTTTCACCACAAAAAATATCATAAAACTTTTAAAAGGATTAAAAATAAAATATTTATGCCTGTAAAATATGAATTGTGAGATTATGGTTTCCATCAATCAATAGGTTACTTTACTAATCATGGTTGATTAGTAAATTAGTTAAATTTTTTTTGAAAAAAAAAACATCACCTTGATAGACTAAGTTTTGAATTCCAAAATATTATTTTAAATATATTAAACTTAGTTTATTCAATATTATTTTAAATATATTAAATTTAGCTACTTTATTTATAATAATAGTATTTTGTGTAAAGAAATTAAAAATAACTTTACAGTGAATTTCAATTCTAAATTAACAAAGGCTATAATTTTACTTTAGTTATTTCAATCTAAAATTTCTAGTATTATACTATCAGATAAATATTAAATTATTCAAATATTAATATTGTTGACATCTAAATGTATGTAATTTGTGAATTTATTCTTGTGCTATATTTGAATTTAGCCATTACTTTTTATCTGTATTTTTTAGCATGCCTATTGCTTAGAAAGACCCCTATTTTTTTAAGTTTTTATCTTTTTATTTTTTCTTCATCATACTTTGCTTCGTAGAGATATTGACAAACAAAAATGATTTTAAGTAATTAAAAATAAATACCCATAAACAAAATAGTTGATATTTAACCCAACTCAACAAAAAACAATTCTTAACAATTTCATTATTTTAGTAGTTTTTATATAACTTTTTTGGTAGTTGTTTTGAATAAATTATTCAAAATCAAATAAAAGATATATTAGCATGAGATTCACGAAATAACTATACTCATTAATAAGTTATTATGTACCAAAAAATTTCCTACTTTTTTAATCTCATTAATTATAATTATTGTTTCCGTAACTATTTTTTATATGTCATATTTTATCAAACTTAGCTTGGGTTGAAGTAATTTATGTCATTGGCTAACTATAGATTTTTCAGTTCAGATTTTCTTACCATTTTATTCATTTATCATAGGAACTGAAATTTAAAAAAAAAATAAATAAATAAGTAAATATAATGAGCAAATTTTAAAAAATTAATAAAAGAATACTCATAATTCACAATATCAGATAACTACAAAAAAAAAAAGAGACTACACAAAGATAATAACAAAAAAAAAATCTTTAATCCTATATAAAAGAGACCGTTTTTTAAAAATAATATTTATTTAATTTATTTTGTGCACTGTAATAAACTAAACTATGTAAAAGAGACAATTCTTTAATTTACATATAGAGTCAATATGAAAAAATAAAATAACACAAAAAAGAAGAAAGAAAAATAAATGATATCCTAATTAAATATTTGAGAAAGAATTTGAATGATATGACAAGAATTAGAAATTGAAGGAGTGACGGTGAATAGTTGGAAATTCACGCGGAATAGGTTATATTAGGTTATAGGTTATAAGGGTTTAAAATTAAATTTTAAATAATCCTGTGTTGATCATGCGAATTTAAAATTAAATTTTAAATAAACTAAACTATGTAATAAACTATTGGGCCTAAGAAAATAAAAAAATAACATATGTAAATTAAAAAATACCTTTTGGCCTATTTAAACTAAACGCACATGATAAATTAATGGGAATGAATTTTTTTTGAGAGTCCAGGAGAATGAAAGAGTGTTGCTCTTTTCTCTTTACTCTTTAGTGGGCAAGGCAAACTAAACATTAGAAAGCAAAGAGTTTCAACAGAAGTATAAAAGAAGAATCTACACCAGATCTTCTATTCAAGATCCTTCGGAAAAACAAAGCAAGGTTTGCATCATCCATATGAAATGTTTCTATCTCTCTAATTTCTAACTGTCTCTCTTAACACAAAAAGAAACCCAAAAAAATTTTTTTTTTTAATTAATTTTCTATACTCACAATATTTTGTACTAAGAGAAAAAATCGTTGGTCTATTCTTCAGTGCTGAGAACGCAGTTAGCAACATCATAAAATTCAATGGCGACGTATGCAGACAGGAATGATGCCAACAGGTAAAAATCTGAATCCTTATCAGAGAATGGTCAAATTAGGTGAATGAACCTTGGATGGTACATATATCGTAATCAAATTTTGTGTTGCAAGATCATAACTTGGGGAGTTTAGCATCTTTAATTTGATTCTTGTTGGGTCGCTGTCTAATGTTTAGGATTATTATTGGCGTATATTATCTTTTTATTTGTTCTTTGCTCCCATAATTAATGTATATAGTGGTTGTTGTTATAGTATTAAAAAAAAAGAAAAACTATTAAGTGTCTTTGTAGTATTTTGCCTCTTAAGTTTTGCCGTATTGATTTTTTTTTACTTTTTGAGAAATTTTAATTAGAACGGAAAGATCAATAATATAAGGCATCTAGATCTTATTAAAATGATTTTAAGTAATTAAAAATATATACCAATCAAAAGAATAGTTGATTTTAAAATGACTATTTACTTAAGTCAGCACAAGTCCATTTCTTACGCTACAAATAATCGAAGTATGACTAACTTATGATGGTGTTTTTATATGCTCTCAGGAGGTTTTTGGCAACCCAACAACACTGGATCCAAGGAAAAGAAGCAACTCTAAGGTTTCGACTATATCACGGGCAGGTAAGTAAATATATATAATATTATGTCATGTATCGTAAATAGCATGTGAGTTGCAGCATTTAATTTGAACTGTAACATGTAATATAGGGAGACAAAGCTCTACCACCATGTTTTGAAGCAATTTATGAGCATGAATTAGGGTCGTCATGCTACGCAATTGATGAGTGGGATAATTGCTTAGTGTTGGATATAGAAAGTAAAAATAAACAGAAGGTTATAACTAAGGGTTCATTCGAGCTGATTAGGAATTTTTATTTTGTCGGGAAAGGGAATACTATACAGTTTACCTATGCGGGTTTGGGGATATTTTTCATTTCACTTTTCGATGAAATGAACCAACCAATTAAAATTTTTCTTGAAAAAAACTTTTATGTGGGGGACCGATTGGACCAAAACACATTGAACAATATCAAAAGAGCATTTCATCTAGATTACAGCAGCAATAATGACTCTTCCTCACCTGATGTTATGATACTGTCCGGGTCTAAACCATCCGAGCTTCAAGACTCATCAGATGAGGATGAAGATTCAACAATGGAGGATAATAACCCTAACAATCCAATAATTATGTCTGATGAAACCAATTCAATCATTAAGTTGAGCGAAGACAGTTCCAAAAGAGAAGAAATAGCTGATCATAGGTAATGTGACACTTAATTTATGTATTTATCCATAAATTTTATTTCTAGATAACATTGAGATAAATTTTAGGATGGAGACTAACAATTTAAACTATCATCAAGCAGGTACAGTCCAGAGGTTTCCTATAGAAAGAGATTGACAAGTACGGACGTCACCGGAAGTAGATTGGTAAGTTCATTATAAATAATTCATATCAATTTTATGCAAACACATCAAATTTTGATTATCCATTTACAATACATAACCTTAATAATTTCTCCCAAAACACTAACAATGCTTCATTTTTTGCAGTACCTAGGTGCTAGTTTTGCTGCACATTTCACTCCATTTGGACATGGTTCCATTTGGCAGATCGCTGGTCCATCATTTAGCGGAGACAATAATGTCTTTTTTTTTCTATTTACTCAAAAGTCAAGGAAGAAATACAGAGTGGAGATTCGGGGTGGATTGGGCCAAATGTTGTCAAACTTATAACTTGAAGAAAAATGACACCATTATCCTGAAGATGGACTCCTTGCAAAACCGCCGAATAGATCTGACAATTCAAAGATCTTAAAGCTTGTGGGTGATTGGGATCCTAAAATTTACATTCACCATATTTTGAAGTCATGAAGTGTATTGTTAATATTATACTGTTTTCAATGTCTATGTTATTATGAAGTGACAAAGTTTGTATGTATAAGCTTCATCCAAAATTTGCTGGTCTTTCTGAGTATCGAGAACTTCATGGATTGAATGGTATAGCCAAGGTTGCGAGAACCGGACCGATCAATGAACCGGTGAGGCGACTGGTTCACTGGTTCAGTGGTTCGACCGGGGTTCAACTGGGATTCAACCGGTTTAATTAAATATTAAATAAAATTATTAAAAATTTAATATATAATTTTATATATTTAAATTCATTAAAATTCATGAATTTTTAAGTAAAAAAATTTTAATAGAATTTAAGATATAAAAAAAATTGAAGATGAAAAGTTCATTGATAATATTCAGATTGAGTTAAATTTATTGATAACTTTAAAATAACTAACTGAGGCAGAATTTCCACTCAAGCTGCAAAAAATTAAAGATCTTGCAGGCAACATTGTCAAGCCAAGGCTAATTATTCAACATCAATTCTCTTATACAATTCAATTATCCCTTTTTGGGCTGCCAATATACAATTCAATTGAATAACACATTGATGAAATTTCTTATTGTGCAACAAGCCTCTTATAACTAACTAAACCCTAACTAGATTCAACAAATTCAATGCTTTTCAACAACAAAAACTCAGAATACAGAGTTACAGACAACTCAACCTCCAAATCCAGAAACAGAAAAACTAAGTGAAACAATTCAAATTAAATTCAGACTCACATTAAGGAACAACCCAACTCAAAACACAATCCCAATTCAGAATCTAGTACAAAAAATCAACTCAGAAGCCAGAATCTTAGAAATCAAAACTAAAGAAGCAGCGGCTTACTGGAGATACGGCGAGGGAGGAATGATGGTGGTGACAGTGAGCTCAGAAGAGGATCATCAGTTTCTTTTTTTTATTTTAATTAAAGTTTCAAAACCAGATCAATTTCAGTACTGCACCATTCAAACAAAACAAATCAAATTCAAAACAACACAATTTACACAAAAATGTATACATATATATACAAAATTGAATCAGAGGAAACAGATCTAGAGAGAAAAATAGAGAAACCAAATGAAGCCATTATGGACGAGGAAGTTGAAGGTGTGGTTGTCGCAGTTGTAGGTGAACTTGTTGTTGGAGGAAAAAATATTCATCATGATCATGATACTGTTTGTATATGCATGAATATATTGATGACACAGAAGATTATGTCAACATACAGGTATATATGAGCTTCATTTGGTCATGTATATGAAAGATAAATTTTGCTGCCTAGATAATTGACACTGTTCATAATATATGTAATTTGTTCATGCAGCTTGACAGTCACAGAAATCAACTGATTCAGGTAAAATAAAAATTTCAAACTATTTCCATTCAGAAGCAACAAAAATATTCATGAAGCAGCAAACCGAAGCAGCAAACAGAACAGGCAGCATAGAAAATCAAAAACAAAAATCAAGATCAGAACATATTCAGAAGCAACAAACAGATTGAAAGGGTAATAAAAGTGTTCGAGACTCAACACGACTTGAAAAACAGATTGAACCTGAAGCATATTTAACTGGATTCATATGTTTTTTTTTTAACTCAGATGCCCTGTTATTTTTTTTTCAAACAGAACGGGCGAGGTCAGAATTCAGAAGGAAGCAAGTTCAAAATCAAGAAGACAAGAACAGAGTCTTACCGGCGAATGAGGAGGCGGGCTCGGCGAGTTCGGCGACGTTCGGCGACGAGGAGGCGGGCTCAACACGGTGGTGGTCGCGGCTGCTGTGGATTGGTTTGGGTGGCGAATGAGGAACGCTGTTGCTGTGGATGGTTATGGGTGGCGAATGAGGAGCGCTGCTGCTGTGGATGGCTGTGGGTGGCTTGGTGGTTTCTGGAATCTGGAGCTTGGTGGGCGGTGGCAATGGTGGCCTTGGTGGGTGAAGGGGGAAGAAAGGGGAGATTGTCTGATTGGGGTAATGGGGTCAGTGGCATAGTGGATTAGGGTTAGGTTAGGTTACGCGTACGCCTTTCTATTTTTTTTTTTTAAAAAGCCAAAACGACGTCGTTTGGCATCTGAATTTCCAAACCACTAAACCGCCAAAAAACCGGGACAGTTCTTCTGGTTCGCCGGTTAACCGTCGGTTCGACCGGTTTTTCTACCGGTTCTTTGCCATTCGGTTTTTGAGGTTACCCGGACCGGCTAGGTAACTGGTTTCCGGTTATTCCGGTTGAACTGGCCGGTCCGGTCCGATTTTCAGAACCATGGGTATAGCGCATGCTACTGCTGCTGATCTTTACATTATAACATGACGCAAAATTTGTTTACCTATTTACAATTTACATATTCACCATATATTGAAAAAAATGGATTCAGCAATAATTGGATAAAATATAGTGAATACACCATTCATTATATTCAAAAAAATAGTGTTTTCGTATACAGTCACAATGAAAACAGAATTATTATTATAAAATATATAGTTAAACTTACTCTACAGTAAATTAACTAATCAAAATTTTGCCACTAACGTCAAAATTGTGTATTCAGAGAAGTGGGTATTTGAGTCTCAAATTGACATGAGAGAGAGCCAATAAAATCCAAATATTTTTGAAATTACTTTATCTAATAAAAAAAATCAGTCAAATAAAAAATCATGAGTGACTTTGTGGTGTACATATATCCTTGTCATCATTTTAACGAAGAATGAACTTTTTTAATACCTAAGCTATATTAGCCATTATAGGCAAAATGCACCTAAGAAATCTATCAAAACAAAAGAAATGGCCAAAAGATCACTTCCAACCTGTTCAATACAGATATATCAAGGAAGTACAAATCAATTCAACAACACATGAATATTCAGTCATCTAAATACCATAAAGCATTCACTTGGCAAAACCACATAAGTTAAGGAATAAACTAAATTGTGGAAGGAGAGATTTTTATATCATAAAAGAGCTACTGCATTTTATTGAATTTCAAAAAAATAAGTTCAAACATAAAGAGCTAAATAGCTAATTTGCCTAGTGGCTAAGGATATTGTGTCCACACCCTAGCACTTAATCTATTACATAAGAAAGATGCCCAAAAAATAATCCAAACAACTTATACAAAATATGACAACACACACATATTCTCATCCACTAGAATCCAATGCATCAAATGCTATTACATGGACACAACCAACATACCTAATGCCCTAGATTAGTCCTAATCAGTAGCTCTAGTTAACTGCCATGGGCAGTCACCTCAATTAACCCCATGTTCAGAGGAGCCATCATTCCCCGAGCCACGAGACTCCTCAGCTTCATCAAATTGCAGCCTCAAGGATCTTCTCAACCTCTTCAACAAAGGCTTCACATCTTTCTCAGGATCAAGAGAGCCTCGATTAAGGCCAACCACATACTCCTAGTGTAAACAATTGCATGAAAATATAAACCTAATTAGAGGGATAATTAATAAGTTCTAGTCAAAGGAACTTGATCAGAAAATTAAGCGCATTGTCAAAAAAATAAATAAATTGGCAACACCACTCACCTCTTCACTTTCATCAACCTCATCACATGAATTTTCAGAACTATCCACTTCATTTAACTTATCCACCACAGCATCAGCAGACTTTCTTTTGAGGAGAGGATACTATTAAATGACACAACATATTAGGTTCAATTTAAACACGACTAAAAAAAGGGTGAAAAGTAATACAGAAAAAATAATAGAAGAAACTGCAAGTATGAAACCTTAGCATCTTCATCAACTCCCAAGTCAACAACACTTGATTTTGGTTCGGTACATTTAGGCGAACCAGCAAAGAGCTCAGAGCAGCTGGAAGGAGTCAATCCCAATTTCGGTGATTCAGTAACCTTAGAGGGTTCCCCAAATGATCTCTCTCCTTTTGGTACAAACTCAGCCTTGGATAATACAAAGCACATCCGATATAAGACATGAATAAAGGTGGAACAACCAAAGAATGAAAAATTTAAGAAAGAATTTATTAAAATAAAACAATAGGTGCGAATTCCGTTTTATACCTTTTCAGGACTCAAATCTGAACCAGAGAGCTCAAACATTCCAAGTATTGCAGCATCATCACAAACACGCCTCACTGGATAAGTCCATTTGAATTTCTCCATCCCAACAGGCCCACTAAGAACCTTGAACAGTATAGTTTTTCCAACAATTTCTTGGAATATAGGAGAAAATTGTGTGCCAAACACAACCTACGAACAATATAAAACAGAGACAACAGAAAAAATGAATCGGTAGAAACCGAAGGATAAGAAAACTCTTTAACAATAAAATCAGCGCATAATAAGAACATAGCATTCGAGTGACTTACGTCAACATTCTTAAGATGTTGTTTAAACACCTGGGCACAAGTCTTATTCAGTAGGTAACTTGCCTCACGATCAAAGAGGACAAAAATAGAAACACCAGTGAAATCCTCAACCAACACCTTCACTCTAAACCTGGATTTTTTTAAGATGCACATAAATACTAGCCTGAGGTTAACAACTACGCAGAAATAATTCACTATTTAACGAAGCACAGAGGAAGCATTGTAAAATATTTATACTTAGGAGTCACATTTGTAACATGGATGTTGCAAAACTGACAAAAGTAAATCCCAGATTCTGCCTGAACACCTCTGCCACACACACAAGCAGAGTACCACCAAGGACCATTCTCAACTATTTCAGCTATCTTCGCTAGTACAACAAAAGTTTCAGCCTAAAAATATAAGACCAGGTCTATAAATGTTAAGACATTATAACCAAAGATAGTTGTAATACAAACTAAAACTGAAAAACTAAAATAAATACTAACAGCGTAGTATTTTCAAGTACAAAGGAGGAAAAAAGCATTAACATGGTTACAAAAACAAAGCAGTTTTTACTAATGAATAGCAAAAGAAAATTTAACACAAATTATCAAGAGTAAACATGATTAAAAAAAATTAAACTGGTTCCAACCCGGTTGTTATCATCAAGCAACTTCACAGTACACCTAGGTGTGAGCTTCATAAAATCTTCTTCTATTCCGATATTTTTTCCAGATCCAACAAAGGCAATGGGTTGGGATGCACTAACTCCATGTGGAATAGAACTGTTAACAAATACAGCACCAACTTAAATAAGTAAACAATGACAGCAACAACAACAAAAAACACAACAGAAACTACATGTAAAAAAATACTTTTTCCTAAAAGCTGCCACCTCTGGGATGTCAAGATTAAATCCAAGCTTTGATGCAAACATAACATTCTGAAGTCCAACTTTACCTAAAAATATATATATACATTGGTTACAGGAATATAGTGGTAAAACCAAGTGAACTTGGATAACTGACACACCTGAAATGAAAATTTACATGATACGAACTTCTAAAAACCTTAACTTTGGCAAGCTGTAAAACCACAACTGGCTGTTCAGCATACCCAGAAGACAGAAATCGATTAAGTTCGTCAACATATTCACCAAATAAGGCACACCGAATCCTGTGACTGAAAACGACCAACAAAATCACCTACACTATTAGAAACTTGACTATACAAACACACCGAAAACAAAAAAGAATCTCAATAAGAGGAAGAGGTAGAAATTAAAGAACGCTAACTCATTTTCAGCAAGTTCCATCACAGCCATCTTCATCTTCTTTCTATCTTTATCATATTCTTTCTCTTCCGACACGGAGACCATCAGACCCACCACATTTCAAATAAATATTAAAAAAAAAAACTATTAGGAAATAATGACAACAAAGCAACATTCTACAAATCACAAAGAAACAAGACTGCAATCATTCCAGCAAAAAAAAAAGTATGAGCAAATAGCACAACATACCAACTAAGAAATCGGAATTCTCTTTGGTTTCCAAAAGTTGAGTGAATGGATAGATTGTAAGAGCAGATTTTGGAATAAAATCGCAGATAGCATCCCTAACAGTGGTTCTGAACTGGAAAATCAACTTAAACTGATGCCTAGTGGCCCTATAAGATCCTTGGTTTGGCACAACAGAGAAGAGCTTCATTACATATACTCGACCCTCGGAGAGAAGTTGTTTGAACCTGTAAATCATAGTCTTTCGAACAGTTGCTTGTATCTTGCACCCCTACCAATCAACATAAATTATACTAAAAATCTGATAAATGACAAATCAAATACAGAGAAAAACAAATTTAAATGAAACAAAATTTCAGATCTCGATATAAAAAAAAGCAAGGAGAAACACATCTAAATACAAAACAAAAAAACAATAAATTTTTTTTAATAGATTTAGACCACTATAACTCACAGATTCATCAACCAAAATCATCTCCATGGAATTTGGGAGAAGCTAACCAGTAAAAGTTGGAACAGTTCAAAGCCTAATCACCCTAACTTTGAGGTTCCATGCTTCCTTCTCAGGATTAATCTTATTAACCATATCTAAGGCAGTTGTCATATTAAAATGCAATTAGAGGGATGAAAGAGGGAACATATTTCAGTAAATCAAACAGCAACTAAGAAACACATACAACAGCAACATGAATGTGAGAAAAATCTGCCATGATCAATGGGTTCTGCCTTTATTTATAAACACAAATCAATTGAGTAATTCGAATTTCGAAATCGATAGAACCCTTATTTTGGGAGGGAAAAAAAGAAGCAACATAGACATTTGAAATATATTAGTGTTGATTGACTTTGGATATCAATCGAAAGATATTTGCGGGCCCCACTAAATAATCCTATATATAGGACCTAAAAGCAAACAACAATTGATACACAAATAAGGTGTATAAATGGTAAGTTATATTAACCCTAAGTTAATAGGAGAAGAGGGGATGAGATGAGAAGAGAATGAGAGAGAAAAGACAGATAACAAAGACAACATGAGGTAACACCTAGAGAAAAGCAAAAACTAAAAATAAAAAGAAAACCTATGCATAAATTTAGGAGGGGTAGACCTAGATGATGACAGCTTTTAGTATAGATATCATTATTTGATTAGGCTTCCTATATAATTATATTTCCAATGACAGATATATCATATTCCCAATAAAGTTACACACAAGATAACTATCTATCTATGTAATGAAATACCAAAAATAAAGTGGCCATCAATAAATTTAAACTTTCGATATATCCATCGTTTATATTAATTTTCATTATCTATGTGTACTTTTCTATAATTATTTGGGTCATTCTACTATACAGATTGAGGTGGTATAGAAATAGAAAATAATTTTTTTATAATTATTTTTAATTATTTTATTATTATTCAAAGTGTAAGACCTACTTTTTTAATTTCTCTTTCATCCCATATAAAGAAAGATCTTTAAACTTATATCTTTACCATATAATTCACCTAATTATATAGTTGGTTAGTTACTGAAATTTTGTGATCAAGATTAATATATATCAAGTACCTCTTTGAAATTTTTAATGATCTCACATATGAACCTGTTCTCAACGGTTGGAGAGAATCCACACCTGTAGATTGATGGTAATCTCCTTTCGTCATATCTTGAGCCAAGTTAAAAACTAAAAAGACAACTTTAAAGATATTCCGATAATTAAATTATTTTTCTTCATTTCAACTTAACTTTTTATCTAAACGTTATTAATTAAAGTAAGTGAAAAATAAGCTCCTACGTAGTAGAGAGAACCACAAATTATATTGATATTTCTTGACAGACGATATTTTTTCCCGTGATCACTTTCCAATAATTGAATTGATATATTAACATTTGTACGAAAAATAAAACATTAAAATCAATCTACAATTAAAAATAAAGTAAAATATGTACAAAACAACATAAACATGTGCAAAACAACAAAAATCGTGGATCATATCCTTAAACCTTGCATGATCTGAGTTAAAATATATGATTAATGCTACGTTGCTTGAATTCTCGATTTGCTCAAACAAGTTGGGCAATTTTAAATAAATATATCTCTGTTTGAGATTAAGGTATGCTTTTGATGATTTCATCCATACAACAGATTAAAGATAATCCCAATTCATGATCGCTCGGAAAATTGATCAATAAGCTATCCTAAATAACAATAACTTATAAAATAATAAAAGACGACACTTTTTGACTTATAATTAGAGTATTTATTGTCGTACATGATAATTAATATTCACTAATTAGTTTGGAGTTTTAAATTTTCGTATATATTAGACAAAGATCAAATCTTAACACTTGGTTGACATTTGTATAGAAATAGAATAATAAATAACAAAAATAGAGATAGTTATATAATAGATATAAAAAATTAGGTACAATTTTTATTAATAATAATATATTATACTTAATTAAGAACAAAATATGAAAAATAAAAAGATATTTATATAGTATCATTAATACATTATTCCAATATTAATGTCAAGATCAATTTCAATCACAAAATAGTAGACCTTGCTTTAATACTAACTATTTAATCATTTCAATTTTAATAATAGTTTGGGAAAAAACAAATGAGGAAGATGCAAATAAATGGTTTAATTATTTCAAAATTTAATCCTAAAAATTTATTTAGATCTAATGATTGAATCTATATTATTTTGTTTTTTATATAAATATAACTTCTTTAGATAATTATAACAATATTTTAATATTTTGTTAATATTAAGTGCACATAATTTCTTTTAATAATGTTTTTATATTTTATAATTATATAAAATATTTTATATATTTTGTTGCGTTAATAATCAGTAATATATTATTTTTAAATTTTTTTAAAAATTATAAATCAAGAATAAAATTAGAATATATAATTATACTAGAATGTGTTTAAATATATTCACAAAGGAAAAGTATAGAGTACTAACATATTATCTGCCAACTTCTGCCAACTCTTATTTATAATTGTGTTTCATAGAAGTGTGTTCGTGGATGTGTCTAATAATTAATATATTTTAAATACATATATAAAGAGACACATCCAGAAAATATATTTATAAAGACACTTTTATTAAACATAGATATAAAAAGACATTTTTATTAGACACATCTACGAACACACTTCCATAAAACATAATTATAAATAAAAGTTGGCAGAAGTTGGCAGATATACTGTTGGTAACGTAGCGAACCGATTCACAAAATGTATGTCGAAGAAATGTTGGATAAATATAATTGTATCTTTTATGCAATACTTAATGATGTTTTTGTGTTTTTTCAAATTTGTAGAAAAAAAAAATTTGGGTTTTCTAACTAAAAAAAATCTGTTGTCCACACTTTCAAGTTGCTGCAAACTGAGAAAACTTCCTTTTGCATCTTCTTCTCCTTCTTCTCATTAACATTCATCATTGAGCTTTCAGCATGAGCATGTCCACAACCCTCACTTTGGAACCACTCTTCGGCTTCAACACACGCAGAGGCATCCCCATTTCCATTATTCACCGCTCTTCCAAGCCCAAGACATTGTTGTTCCCTCCACCTTCTTCTCTCTCTTCTTCCACCATCATCAAGAGTTCCTCTTGGTCTTGGTCGGTATCCCACAGGCTCCACGCTCCAAAGTTTGAAGCTTTTGCCGCGAACACTGATACCCTCGAGCCCCTTCAATCATCTGATGTATTATTCAGCAAGATTTTCCCCATCAACAGAACTGAATTGGTCTCTCTCCTCTCTATTTTCCTCTTTTTTTATTTATTTTTTAATTCTCTTATATTGCTTGCTTTATGGAGCAAGTTATGGAATACCTAGAAAAAAAATTGTTTTTTATGTGGAAACTGAGAAGAAGTAAAGGGTATCGTTAGAATTTAGAGTTGTTCTGTGATTTTTTTTTTCCCCTCAAAAAAGTTGAAGGGGGGGGGGTGAATCTTTGGATCAGCTCAATCAGCTTTTATTGCTGTTGGTTATTATTTGCTTTTCGTTTTCTTTTGGTTTCGTTTGATTTTCTGACCAATCAAACAGATTGGTAATAGTGTAGTAGTATATAATAAGTTGTATGTTGCACTTTTTCAAAAAGTAGTAAACCTAATATGAAAGACAGTATTTTTTTATTTTCCCATCTTTAATTTGTTTAATTCTTATTGTGTTGTTATACAATAAAATTTGGTCTTTGGCATTGATGAATTGTTGTCTTACTTGAAATGGAATCTACAGTTGGAGGGACAAATCTTTGTTAGATTGGATCAGGGCAAAGACTTAAGAAATTGGGAGCTAACTGTGGGTTGCAATCTACCTGGGAAATGGGTTCTTCACTGGGGAGTTTCCCGCTTAGATGATGTTGGAAGGTAACATCAATGCTAAACTAAGTGTTATTGGTTTTTCTTCAACTCTTGTTTTGTTTGAAATTCTTGATGATTGTACTTTCTTTAAGTTCTGTTGTTATTGATCCAATTAAGATAGACGATTGGATCTAAAAGATTGATTATGCAGTGAATGGGATCAGCCTCCTCGTGATATGATACCCCCAGGATCTGTTCCTATAAAGGTATACAAAGTTTTCTTGTTTTTCTCATGATTTTACAAAGTTTTCTTGTTTTTCTCATGATTTCACACATGGCACTTGATCATTATTGGGATGCAAAGTTTGACTGTAAAGTAAAAAATTTCAGGACTATGCAATTGAGACACCTTTGAAGAAATCAACGTCATCTTCTGAAGGAGATAATTTTCATGAGGTCAAGATTGATCTTACATCCAACAGTGAAATCTCCGCAATTAATTTTGTTCTCAAGGTTTGTTTTGTAGCAAGTTGTTGTTTGGGATTTAATTTATTCATGTTGGATTTGTGATTGATCTATGGGACTTGACTAAACTTTTCTTTTTGCCTCATTTTATTATGTTTTTGTGTGGTCCTGTCGACCCAGGATGAGGAAACTGGTGCTTGGTTTCAACACAAAGGAAGAGATTTCAAGGTTCCTCTAGTCAGCTACCTGAAGGAGGATGCTAATATAATTGGACCTAAAAAGGGCTTTAGTTTTTGGCCAGGTACATCAAAATTATTAAGCATTATATTTTTTTTTTCAAATTTTTATTTTATTTTATTGCTGCTTCAATATATGTATATGCTGTTTCATCTATTGCTCTGTGTTCCTTTAGTGAGTGTCAACTGTCACATAAATGATAGTACAATGATACTTTGTAGGTCATGGTTCTAATAGGTCATCTCTTGTGTATTTAAGTATTTTAAATCAAACACTTTCTCATAAGATGCTTAGATAATGATCAATAGAGTGAACAGCCATTGAATTATTGGTGCAACTAAAATACAAAGAAGAAATGTATTTTCAGTTTATATGTAAATGAGTTCTGGAGTATATCCATTTTAGTCTAGGGAAAGAATAGCAATATGGTTGATCTCTACTTTGTCAAAAGAAAGAAAACTCATTGGATCGTAATATCTCTTGGAAGTTCGAAAAGATCCTTAGTTGGGTTTTATATGTATTATTGTGGGTGCTCTTTGTTTTGTGGTTTTGACCTTTTAGCTGTTTCCACACACCATTTTTTGGTAACCTTGATCTAAAAATATGTATCATTCTTTTCTTCCTCCTAGGGGCCTTGGGGCAGATATCTAACATTCTTCTCAAGTCAGAGGCAGTGCATAGCAACGATCAAGATAACGGCAAGCAATCCAGTGAGCCAAGAAAAGGAAATAGTCAACTAGAAGGCTTCTATGTAGAGCTGCCAATTACCAAAGAAGTTACTGTCGGCAACTCTATCAGTGTCTCCGTTAAGAAATGTGCTGAGACAGCTAACAATCTTTTATATTTAGAAACAGATATACCTGGAGAGGTTCTCCTTCATTGGGGAGTTTGCAAAGATGATTTGAGAAGGTGGGAAGTTCCACCTGCTCCTCATCCAGCAGAAACAGTAGCATTTAAGAACAGAGCTTTGAGAACTAAATTACAGGTGAATGCCTTGCTGCTTGTGTATCTTTTCCTTTTTATACGTTAGCACTTGGATCTAGGTTATAAATAAGTTATACCATTAGTGGAGTTCTTGCCTTGAATTATTAGTGAAGATGTTCTGATACTAAAATACTTTTATAAGGATTTCGAACTTGATCTTCACCCCAAATCATGTTTTAATTTATATTGCACCTGAGAGTTAAGACTGCAGAATTGTTTGAATATCTTATCCAATGATTCACCTCTATACTGTCTTTTTCTCCTCTCTTCAGCTATATGTGGCTTTGTCTTTTTCTGAACTAATCTTGTTTCAATTTTATTTACTGAATAGTAAGTGCTGCCTAAATAGTAAGCACAATGCAGTAATGTTGTTATTTGCCCTTTCTTTGTGTCGTGTTATATTTACTGGAGTATTCACTTCTGCAGTCAAGGGACAGCGGGAAGGGGAATTCAGTAGAAATTCCTGTGGGAGAAGAATTTTCAGGATTTCTTTTTGTTGTTAAGCTAGACGACAATACTTGGTTGAATGACAAGGGAAATGACTTTCATATCCCTCTGTCAAGTTCTAGTAACTCACTTACTAGCAAAAAAAAGGATCAATCAGAAGCTGTCCAGAGGGAAGTGACAAGAGTGGAAAGTCAGGAGGAACCTACCTCTACATTTACCGATGGAATAATCAGTGAAATAAGGCATTTAGTGACAGACATTTCCTCTGAGAAGACTCGAAAAACAAAATCCAAAGAAGCACAAGAAAGCATTCTTCAAGAAATTGAAAGACTTGCTGCTGAAGCTTATAGTATTTTTAGGACCAATGTTCCAACTTTCTCAGAGGAAACCATTGCGGAACCTGAGGCGGTGGCTTCTGTAGAATCAGAGACATTGGTGTCACCTGAGGCACCAAAAATATCCTCAGGGACAGGCACTGGTTATGAAATATTATGCCAAGGGTTTAACTGGGAATCTCATAAATCTGGAAGATGGTACATGGAGCTGAAAGAGAAAGCTGCAGAACTATCATCATTTGGTTTTACTGTAGTTTGGTTACCACCACCTACGGAGTCTGTGTCCCCTGAAGGATACATGCCAAAGGATTTATATAATTTAAATTCTAGGTAATTGATTAAAATCATTCTATTTGCCTAATTATTTTCATAGGTACTGATGTGGTTGTAATGTTGTATTTAAACTTTTATGATTTCTCGATAGATGACCCCTTGTTAGGAAATTGCTTATCATCGAAAGTGTGTCTTATATTCTGCACTTCAAAAGTATTATTTTATTGATTCAGTTTATTATCTGGGAATCTGGCATTATTCTTTCAATGTGCTGGAAAAAGGTTTTATAGACATGAAGCACCATTTGCACATTTTCATGGGAAGGAAATTTTGATACAAATTGTTTTTTTATTTAATAGATATGGAAACATTGATGAACTGAAGGATGTGGTGAAAAGCTTTCACAGAGCTGGAATCAAAGTACTTGGAGATGTCGTTTTGAATCATCGATGTGCCCACTTTAAGAACCAGAATGGTATTTGGAACATATTTGGAGGTCGCCTCAACTGGGACGATCGAGCAATTGTTGCTGATGATCCACATTTTCAGGTTTGTTTCTGAGAATTTAAGGCAAAAAAATTGGTCTGTTTTAATATTATTAGTAATCATCTTAAATCAAGTTGGATAGATCTTTGCCCTTGTTTATACCCAGAAGCAGCATGACTGGTTTTGTTTATGAGGTTGAAGATCAATGCCTTTCAGTTAACCCTCTCTCTCTCTCTTCCCGCAACAAAAACCTACCCAAGAAGTCAAGTTTTCTATCCTTAAGACTGAGGAAATTGATATCTGATGCCATAACATGTAACATAGTTTCATGAACAATGTATTAGGTGTTACACTTTCTGTTTCCTATGAAAGTGGTGTTCATTTGGAAACTATAGGTTGAAGAAATTTGTGTGTGTGTGCATGTCTATCAAGATAAACAGACATTTCGTTCTGTGGTAGTGTGCTTAACGTTTTTCACTGCTTTGTGTTTGAAATTGTATTTTGTTTTATGGTATCAGAGTAACTTTGTTCCAATAGCCTGAATGACAATAGTGGATAGCCATAACTATTTCAGGGTAGACAATCTTCCTAAAGAATGGTCAATACAAGTGAACTGGTTGCAGTAGAACTTAGAACTGTTTGATAGATGCAAATTTCCAGAAACTTTGTTTAAATTTTATACGTCATATTCGAGTTGTTAGCATTTTGTTGAGTGAACAGCCCAAAATGGAACACATAAGTTGTGTTGAAGTTGTTACTGACCTACTTGTTTGGTGGCCTGTTCTCAAACCAATAACATATTTCTATTTAGAATAATATCTTAATATTGGTGCTTTCGGTTTATTGAATTTTCGTACTTTATACAAGGTCATGAAATGGATTATGATGATGTAGGCAATCCAAATATTTTGAAGTGATTACTTCTGTTGACTGTTCCCTTCACCAATTACTATGTAATTGAATTCTACCCTGAATAGGAGCAAATAACATATTTGTTTATACCTATCACAATTGAACATGCTCATATGCACAATGTGAAGATGTACATCTTCGTGTACACAAAGTTTTGTGGTGTAAACAATCTAATGTGTTGATTGACTTCATGATAAACGAGACAACTTTGATTGAAACATTTGGAAGTGCCTTATAATTGGTAAAGTAGATATGATATGTGTGATTTGTTCTTTTGAAGTTCTGTCTTTCAAATACTATGATACAAAGTGCTTTATATTTCTGGGAAAATCTAAAAATACATATTGGATATCTTTTCTTGCCAAACAGGGTAGAGGCAACAAAAGTAGTGGAGATAATTTCCATGCTGCTCCGAACATTGATCATTCACAGGAATTTGTGAGAAAGGATATTAAAGAATGGTTACTTTGGTTGAGGTTAATATTACTGATCTTAATTTTCAATAGCTTATTACTAGTGCTTAGGACATAATATTGTATCAGATGATGGTATATCCAATAAGTTTGTCAGTAGTGAATAGGTTATAATAATATAATATAATAAGATCAGTGGATTTGGAAGCTTAAAATTGCATCTCTAATCTATGGTTTTCATGATTAAATACATTATTATTGTCGCCATTCCTTCTGTTGCATTGAAGAAGTACAAGAATTGTCTTTCAGGAAAGAAATTGGCTATGATGGGTGGAGGCTTGACTTTGTGAGAGGATTTTGGGGTGGTTATGTAAAGGATTACCTCGAAGCAAGTGAACCTTACTTTGCTGTTGGAGAGTACTGGGATTCCCTCAGTTATACATATGGCGAGATGGATCATAATCAAGACGCGCATAGGCAGCGGATCATTGACTGGATCAATGCTACCAATGGTACTGCGGGGGCATTCGATGTTACGACCAAAGGGATCCTTCACTCTGTAAGCACTCAATTCGATGGTTTTAAGAACGTTCAAATTCCTCGGGGGATATGCTTTGATAAGTGTTTGTTGGAAATTTTTGCAATGGATTAGTGCAAAGACAGCGTGGTAGTGTTTCTTTTTCATAATTTTTTCCATGATATTGATAATGTTTCTAGCAAAAAAATCTCAATACTCATCCTGAATAAGCTTGCTGCTCCAATGCCTGAGATTTTAACTGGTTTCATGTGGGAGAGAATAGTATCATCATTTAATTATGTTTTTTCAGGCAGCAAATATAAATCTTCAAAAAAATTTCTCTACTATTGACATAAACAGACTTACCTTAACATTTGCCGATAGTTGACTGGTTTTTGGTCCATATAGGCATTGGATAAATGTGAATATTGGCGATTGTCAGATCAGAAGGGAAAACCCCCTGGAGTTCTTGGATGGTGGCCGTCTCGTGCTGTTACTTTTATAGAAAATCATGATACTGGCTCTACCCAGGTTCGGACTTCCCTATACAAAATTATCTTGCTGCTTGAATCTGAATATCTGATTGAGCATAGTTCATTTTCCTCTGCTGTGCTTCGTCCGTTGATATGAACATTTCTGCAACTAACTAAGATTGGAGTTTATTAAATCAGGCATTTTCCTTTCAATTTCTTTGGATTCTTTATATTTATTTATATATCCACATTTAGATCTGTATACTGTAGCAGTGTGCAATTATTGACATTTGTAAGTGTTCATTGCACAAACATTTATTATGATAAAGCAAACTTTAGAGGTAACATTTATAACTGAGATTGCTAAAACTATCAAATATTGCAACACTTCATATTTTCTCTTGAAGGGTCATTGGAGATTTCCAAGCGGAAAAGAGATGCAAGGATATGCATACATCCTTACTCACCCAGGAACTCCATCGGTGTTCTTTGATCACATATTCTCTCATTACAAGACTGAAATATCCATTCTTTTGTCTGTCCGGCAACGGAACAAGCTACACTGCCGGAGTATAGTAAGTATCATACTAGTAGAGTTTAATTTCTATACACTGGTGGCGTAAAACTCTTTTACACCAGCATACAATCAAGTGTTATTACATAAAGAAAAATGAAGGTCATTACTATTATGAGTTTAATTTCGATGTGTTAATGTAAAACTCTTTTTACATTGACATCTACTCAGATGTTGTCAATTTGTCATGTAGATAAATGTAATTAAAATCACATTTTATGTACGTGGTAGGTTGACGACACCGGATTGCAATGTAAAAGAGTATTATATCATTTTGTGTTTTGACATAGAAACCAAACGCATTATTTATATTTTCATGCACAAATTAAAGGGTAATCTATGTAATATAAAAATTATGGTGTTCTTGGAGCACTCACCATTCTTTTTATTTGATGTTTAAGGTAAAAATATGCAAGGCAGAAAGGGATGTTTATGCTGCAATCATAGATGATAAAGTTGCTATGAAGATTGGACCTGGTCATTTTGAGCCACCAAGTGGATCCCAAAAATGGTCCTCAGCTCTGGAAGGAAGAGATTATAAGATTTGGGAGGCATCATAATATAGTTTGTGTCCATATCTTATTAATTAAAATTAAAACCAAATATATATTCCATTGGAAAATTCTTCCAATTGATTATGCCATCTGCCTCAATTAGGAGGCATCATTGTACCACTGTATAGATTCTTCATATATAGAACCAGCATCTTAGAGAATTTCATTTAAGTCAAATGCAGGCTTATCCAAAACAAGAAAGAAAGCCTTCAAATCAGGAGAATTTGTATCAATAATGCATTATAAATAATATATATATGGAAATAATATAAATGTAAGGGCACAAATGCATGGCATTGATAGTATTAAGTAGCTCTTGATCAGGTTCAAATGTGGCAATGTATTCAGTTAATGTGAACAAAAATGGAATATTTACATGTATGCACCCTACTTTGAAGTTGTAATTTACTCAGCATTATTACTTTTTTTTTTTTTTTAACCGAATATATGGAGACTCGAACCCACAACTTCTTAATTGAGTACGGAGAGATTATGCCATTTGAGCTATTGCTTCTTGGCTACTCAGCATTATTACTTAATATTTCAGATGTTTAAACTTTAACCACGTGCCATGCTTTCTATTTTATGATGACTTTAAATAAATTTTAGAGTAAAGGACATTTTCGTTCTTGACCTTTTTTTTCGCGGACATTGTCGTCCTCAAGAATTAGAAAATACATTCATGTCCCTGACTTTTCCAAAACGCGGATAAAGTGGCCCTCCGTTAAAGTGACTCTGTTAGACTCAACGGAAAACGCTGACGTGGCTCCGTGGCGCTGACCTGGCTGTTACGAGAGAACACGTGGCATGTAGCTTTTCAAAACAGGACATATTAGTCCTTCCAACACAAAACGACGTCGTTTCACCCAAACCCCCAATCTTTCACATCTTTCACATTTATGAGCCCTAATCCTTCCATAGATCAGCCACCTCCAACCCCCACCACCTCCTGTGCCCCTGATTCCCTCTTCCACCACCACCTAAGCTGCCCCTCCTCTCCTTGCCCCATCCCCCTCCCTCTCCACCTTTGTCCTTTTCTTCTTCCTTCTTCCTTCGTCCTTTTTCCCTTCCATTCTTCCTCGGCGCCTGCCTCCATCACCGCCGCACAGCCGTGCCTCCGTCAGCCACCATCAACGCCGGCGAAGCTACTAGAAGCTTCCACCACCATGGCCACTTTCACCTTCTCCATGTCCCTATCGTCTTTTCGTTCCTTTGTGCCCATTTGGCACCACCGTGCTCCCAACCACTGGAGCTTGGGCCTCTTTGACGTCACGGAGCGTATGAGGTTGCCGCCGCCTCTCAAATGCTCCGCCGCAGAACCCGACCAGGAAACCAAGGTTCCCGCCACTTCCTCCGGCTCCGGCGAATGGACTCATAAGCTGACCGCGTGGATCGCCGGGATCGGCTTCCTTGAAACCTCGTACCTTACCTACCTGAAGCTCATCGGTTCCGAAGCATTTTGCCCTATCGGTGGTTCTCCCTGCGGCGACATACTCAACAGTGATTACGCGCTTATTTTCGGTATTTTTTTCTTTGCCTTCTTTTGAATGTGTTGCAACTATTCGATGGTGCTTGCAATTGAACTGTTCTATGATTTGATTCTGTTAGGGTTTTGGCTGATGTGTGTGTTTGCCATATTGTTGTTCTATGTGTGATTCTTTTTGGTCTCTGAATTTTGTGGTGTGAAGGGTATTATTTGCAGGCAATGTGTTTGAAAGAATGTGTGAGTGACATTTTTCTGTTTTGTGTTTGATAGGTGTTCCTCTTCCTTTGGTTGGGATGGTGGCGTATGGCTTGGTTGCGGCGCTTGGTCTGCAATTGGCCACAAAGAAGATGTTGCCTTTTGGGATTGGCAGGTCCAGCTCCCAGCTCATGGTGTTGGGAACCACTACCTCCATGGCAGCTGCTAGTGCCTATTTCTTGTTCATTCTCAGCACAAATTTTTCTGGGTCGACTTGCTCATACTGTTTGCTTTCGGCATTCTTGTCTTTCAGCGTTGACGGTAGCTGACGGAGGCGCCGTTGTGCGGCGGTGATGGAGGCAGGGGCCGAGGAAGAAGAATGGAAGGGAAATAGGACGAAGAAATAAGAAAAGGCAGAGAAATTCGAAACAGGATTGGGGGAGGTCACAAAAACGGCGTCGTTTTTGTCTCCAGGGACTTATATGTCCTGTTACGAGATGCTCCATGCCACCTGTCCTCCATTACAGCCACCTCAGCGCCACCTCTGTCAGCTCATCTTTTTCCATTCAGTGCAGACGGCTGAATTCAACGGAAGGACATAAATGTCCACGTTTTTCAAGGGTCTAGGAGTTAAATGTATTTTCTATTCCTTGAGGACGAAAATGTCCGCGAAAAAAAAGGTCAAGAACGAAAATGTCCTTTACTCTAAATTTTAAGATGGAACGTAAGCCAAAACTTATCAAAGAAAAAAAGTAAAAAAAAAAAAGGCATATATTATTAGATTTGTAAAAAAATTAACCGTTTTTTTTCTTCAAAACATATATTCCTTCCCACAATATTACACTTAATATTTCTCTAGGTTTAATACTAAGAAGATTAAGAAATATGAATGCATGTTATCTTGGACACAGAAAAAAAGAAAGAAAAATTTCATTAAAGCTCAAAGGTTACGATTGTCATTGGCCTTTGTTTGTTTCTATTTGTTAAGATATTTGTGATACGCATGATTATTTGTCTATAACAGATAAAATTGAAGTTATGATAATTTGTTTTTCACTTATCACTACCCCTTTCAAACATGTATGTAAATACTTGCCACCAATGTTTCAATTTAACTGCAGCCTTGGGGTTAGAAGGAATATTCTCATGAAACTAAATAACAAAACCGTGATAACTCAACTATAATCACTTGTATCAAATTTTGCACACGACCACATCTTTCCTCATAAATTTGTTCATTAAAAATAAGAAAAGAAGCAACTATTTTTAGATCAAACATCTTGTGCAATGCCTTTGACCATGACCATGACCATGAAGATACAAGCGTTTGCCAAAATTGCACGTGTTGTAAAAGAGGTATCACGTTCTTTTAGACCTCTCCTGTGTTTTCTCGGATCTAAACCTATATTTAGATTCAACCACACCCATTTTGTTTTCCTTGACATGAAGGCCATGATCATATAAATACCATGTCTCTCTTTCGAAACATACTTGGGATTCTCAATTTTGTTAACAATCCCCAGTCAAGGGTGATTTTTTGGCCGGGGTTTTTGCTTCTTTTGGTGGCAAAAGGAGCAAACCTTGGCCAACATAATAAGAATCATGGCACCTAAAATTAAAAATTTGTTTTATTTTCTTTGTTTGGCAATTACCTTTATTCCCAGCCTCTATGCTAATGTCTTGGACACTGAAGCGTTTTGGCAGGACCAACTAAGAATGTTTGATTCTTACTGGAGGGAAAGAGCCGAGGTTGCTAGGGAGGAAAACGAGAAAGCCTATTTCCCTGATCCCTTTGCCATCTCCGGCAACTTCACCTCCGCCATTAGCTGGTAAAGGAACTGGACTAAAAGAATTGAATAATTGATGGATGGTCAAAAATAATAAATCTTGATGGCGCCCTAGCATTTCTCTTACAGCTTATTCTATATCATGTTTGTTTTTTTAAGTTTGGTTTGATGTTTGTGGACAGGGACATTCTTGGAAAGAATGGAGGAAGAAGGATGTTGAAAGGAAAGAACAAAGGAGCTCCATGTGTGGCGAGCAACCCCATTGACAGGTGCTGGAGGTGTGACCCACACTGGGCTGATAACCGCCAAAAGCTTGCGAATTGTGTTATGGGATTCGGCAGAAACACGTACGGAGGAAAAGGAGGAAAATACTACGTGGTCACCGACCCTTCCGATGATGACTTGCTGGCTCCCAAGCCCGGCACTCTTCGCCATGCAGTGACAAGAACTGAACCCTTGTGGATCATCTTCTCCCGCAGCATGGTGATCACCCTCCAGCAAGAGCTCATCATGGCTGGCAACAAGACCATTGATGGAAGAGGCTTTGATGTCCACATTGCACACGGTGCTGGCATCACCATCCAGTTCATCAAGAATGTCATCATCCATGGAATCAAGGTCTACAACATCGTCGTCAAGGACGGTGGCATGATCAGGGACTCCGAGAAACATTACGGCTTCAGGACAAAGAGTGACGGTGATGGTATCTCCATCTTTGGCTCTAGCAACATCTGGATCGACCATGTTTCCATGAGAAACTGCTCCGATGGATTGATTGATGCCATTATGGGCTCCACCGCCATTACCATCTCCAACGGCCACTACACTGACCACAACGAGGTGATGCTGTTTGGAGCCAGTGACAGCTACACCGGCGACAAGATCATGCAAATCACCTTGGCATTCAACCACTACGGCAAGAGGTGTGTTCAGAGAATGCCAAGAGCCAGATATGGTTTCGTCCACATTGTGAACAATGATTATACTCATTGGGAGATGTATGCCATTGGTGGCAGCAAGAACCCTACCCTCATCAGCGAGGGTAACAGGTTCATCGCCCCCCCGAACCGGTTTGCCAAGGAGATCACCAAGAGAGAATACACAGAAGAAAAAATATGGAAGGACTGGCAATGGAGATCAATCAATGATGAGTACTTGAATGGAGCATTCTTCATTCAATCAGGACCTGAACTGAAGAACAGGCCATTCTCAACAAAGGACATGATCACAGCCAAGCCAGGAACATATGTTGGACAGCTAACACGCTATGCGGGTGTTCTTCCATGCAGAATTGGACATCCCTGCTAGTTAGTTACTTCCTTCTTCCTTATTGATTAGTTATTGAAGATTCTTCAATAATAATTCAATTCATTCTTTTGCTCTCTCACTCGTGGATGCTGCAAACTGTGGCTTTGGTTTTGGCAATGTGATATTGATTCATAGTTCTATACTTAGTTTCTTGTACTGAATTTTGAGATTTTCAATGTGAAATTCTTTCTTTTTGAGTAGAAAAACATGAGTTATCTACTGCCCCTGCTTGGCAACCAACTTGTAACGGAATTCATTAAAATAATTGCAATTACAAATTGGTGAAAACTTAGGTGTAGTCAACTTCATGTTGAAGTTGATAATTGAGAACCGTTAAATGATTTGACTAAATTTTTATTTAATGATTCTCGGTTATCAATTTCACAAAAAATTGACTGCACCTGAGTTTTCATTTCACAAATTTATCAATTTAATTATTAAGTATTTCTCTCGTCTTCTAATTTTTTTTTTAAGAAACAATCTTTTTTATAACACTCAAAATCTACTCTAGATTAAAAAAAAAACTTTTCTTTTTCCTCACTTTTGAATATAAAGGAAATTCATCATCAATCTATACTGGCATAAATTGTTGTCGTATTAATTTTCTAAGCATGAAAGAAAAAAATTATTTTCATAAGAGGATAGAAAGAGAAATAATTTATTTTCATTACGAGAAATTTTTAATTAAGTATTCTGCCACATCAGCATAATGGACCTTTATAATATTTCAAATAAATAATAAATAAAACTTTTAAAATAGTTTGGAATATGGATAAATAAAGAATAATATATAGAGTAAAAATTTAATATCTTATATAATATTAGGACAAACATTGTATAAGTGCATAGTGTAAGTTGTAAGGTATCAGAATCTTTGATGAGAAATAAAGTAATTTGAAATTAAAGAGTTAGAAAAAGAGTTGAGTGAAATTAAGGATCTCTTATTAGATGAATTACAAAAGTGGGTCTATACAGTTTGTTATAGTAGTTTATATATGGGCTCAGTGAGTGGGAGAGCTGTGGTTACAAGTTGGTTGTAATTACAAAGTTAGTTAGGGGTTAGTATGGAATCTAACTGAATTGTGTTGAGATGGCATAACTAACTTAGCAGTAGATGCTGAATGTGGAATGTTATGGAAGGTTTTGCATCATGTACACTATCATGCCCCCTCAAGCCAAGGGCCTCCTAGGGATCTGCTTCAGATATTCTGAGCAAGTTCCTGAACTTGTGAAATGATGTTGTTGAGAGGGGTTTGGTGAGTGTGCCTGCAAGTTGGTCTTGTGCTGGGATGTACTGAATGAAGAGTTCCTTTCTAGAGACAAAATCTCTTACGAAGGACTGATTGAGAGCAAAATATTTTGATTTATTGTGTAGAACTGGGTTGGCAGACAGGAGAACAACACTTTGGTTATCATAGTATACCACTGGCTTGGCAGAGCATGATATTCTGACCTCAGTTAGGAGATTTTGCAACCATACTATCTTAGTTACTGTATCTGCAATGTCTCTGAATTCCGCTTTTGTGCTGCTTCTTGAGACTGCAGATTGTTTCCTACTTGCCCAAGATATCAAGTTGGGACCTAGGTAGATTTCATACCCATTGGTAGACTTTCTGTCATCAATGTCGTTGGCCCAATTTGAGTCACAGAAACCATAGACTCTGAAATTTGTGAATTTTTTGAACTTTAGACCATACTAAGTTGTGCCAGAGATATCGAAGAATTCTTTTTACTGCCCTCCAGTGCGAGTCAAGAGGGTTGTGAAGGAATTGAGCAACTTTGTTGACCGAAAATGAGATTTCTGACCTTGTGATTGTTGCATATTGCAAGCCTCCAACTATCGATCTGTAAAGTGTAGGATTGCAGAAGTTACTATCACAAAAGGCTGAGAGTTTGAGAGAGGATGTCATTGGAGTGGGCACAGATTTGGCAGTGCTCATTTCAACTCTTTTGAGGAGATCTTGAATGTACTTTGTCTGTTTTAAGGTTATTGTCCCGTTGCTGCTGTGTTTGACTTCAATTCCGAGAAAATAGTTCATTTCTCCTAGGGCTTTGAGAGAGAAGGTGCTGTGGAGCTGAGTTATGATGGAGTTGATCTCTGATTTTGAGTTTCCGGTTACCAAGATATCATCTACATATACTAAGATGTAGATTGCTGAAGAGGGGGTGAATCTGGTGAAGAGAAAGACATTTGATCTAGTGCTTGTGAACCCAAACTTGAGGAAGGCAGAGTTGAGCTTTGTGAACCTGGCCCTTGGAGCCTGTTTGAGACCATAAAGGGAACGTTGCAGCTTGCATATTTGATGTGGGTTTGAGGAGGTAAAACCCGCTAGTTGTTGCATGTGTACATCTTCACTGAGGTCACCATTGAGGAATGCATTGTTGAAGTCGAATTGGTGTACTTTCCAGCCCTTTGCAAGTGCAATGCTGAGCATGACCAGAACAGTTGCATGCCTGACCACAGGACTGAAGATTTGGTCATAATCAACTCCTTGTTTTTGGTAAAAACCCTTTGCTACAAGCCTCGCCTTGTATTTTTGGATTGTGCCGTCAAGGTTTCTTTTAACTTGAAATACCCATTTGTAGCCTATGGGTGTCGAGTGTTGGGGTGGATTGACGAGTCTCCAAGTGTTGTTTTTCATTAGCGCTGAGTATTCTTCTTCCATGACTTCTCTCCAATGTAGGGTGGCAAGGGCCTGAGTGATGGATTTCGGAAGGTTATCTGCTGATTCTGGGCTGGAGGTTAGGGTGGCAGTGAACACTTTTGCCTTGATGATGCCGCTTTTGCTCCTGGTTTGCATGGGGTGAGTGTTTTGCCCAATCGTGACGGATTGAGTGTTTAGTTGAGGGACTTGTGATGTGGTGGCAGCTACAGATTGCATGCAAGGGCCAATTTCCACCTGTAAAGGAATAGTTTCAAGGAAATTTGCACTTCCAACATGGTTAGTTTCAGTGACATGAATTAGTGTAGGTTGTAATGAATTAGATACAATATTGATACTATTGGGGGGTGCATGATGAATGTTTATGCCGGGTGGGTTAAAAACGTAGTTACTAGGTGGTATGGTTTTAGGTGTTGTTGGTTTGGTTGAGGATTGTTGTGAGTTGAACAGCGATGGGAAGAGGAATTCAAGTTCATTGAAGATGACATTCCTTGCCATATAGATTCGGCCTAATGGGGATAAACATTTGTAACCTTTGTGGTCAGGGCTGTAGCCTACATTTGATGAACCTATGATCTAGTTTGTGTCTATTGTATGGTTTTAGCCAGGGGTAGTAAGCACAGCCAAAGGCTTTAAGGCATTGGTAGTCTGGTGTAATGTTGAATAGGGTCTTTAGGGGTGATTTGAGGTTTAAGGTGGGAGTTGGTAACCTATTGATGAGGTAGGTTGAGGTGAGGACAGCTTCATCCCACATGAGAGAGTGAGAGATGCCTGTGATAAGAGGGTGAGAGCTGTTTTTGTCAAGTGTCTGTGTTTTCTTTTCACACAGCCATTTTGTTGATGTGTGTGAGGACAGATAAGTCTATGTTGTATGCTTTGATCTCTGAGAAATTGGTTAAAGGTGTTTGACATGTATTCTCCTCTATTGTCAGTTTGGAGTGTCTTGATTTTATGGCCAGTTTTGTTTTCAATGAGGTTTTTGTATTGGCAAAAGGCTGGGAATGTTTGAACTTTGGTTTGTAAAAGAAATGTGCAAGTATATCTGCTATAGACATCAATAAAGCATGTATAGTATTTGAACCCTAACTTGCTTGGTTGGGCTGATGGTCCCCAAAGGTCCGAGAAGACTAGCTCAAGAGGCTTTGTGTGTTGGGAGTGAGATTGTGGAAAGGGGAGTTGATGAATTTTGTTGATGGTGCAGGACTCACAAAAGGCAGGGGAACTGCTGGAGAGAGAGAATGGAATGTTGTTGTTGGTTAATATGGTTTTGGTTATTCTTTTGGAGGAATGGCCAAGTCTCATGTGCCATAGGTCAAAGGAGTTGAAGGTGTTGGGTGGGGTTTTTGGCTTGATGACCTGGGAATTGGCTGTGGGAGAAGAGTGAGGCAGTGTAGAAGGAGGGTCATTTGTGACTTTATTGGCAGTGGGGTTTGTGATGAGTGCAGTGGGTCTATTTTTGGACGTGTAGTTAGGAGGAGGAGGTTTGTTAATGGCAGGGTTGCTGACATAACTTTTGGCTTCAACAGCAGCAGTGTATTTGTTTAGGGTAGTGCAGGTAGACTGAACCTAGTTATCACAATTGGAAAGAGCTGGGCTATGACTTTCAACAACAGCAGCAGATTTATTAGAAATAGAATGAACATAGCAATTACAGTTAGGATGAGAAAGTCTGTGACAGTCAATAACAGTAGCAAATTTATTTGAATCAAGAGGTACTACATCAAGTGGACCAGGTACATCAAGTAGGCAAGGAATATTAGAGTTTACTACTTTATTACACAGACTTTCAGCATTAGCATATGTATCAGTATTGCTAATTGTGTTACATAAGTTACTTATATTAGTAGTTTAGTGTGTGCTGTTGTAGTTGTTTCTTATTGCACTACTACTACTATTACAATTTTTCTTTTCTCTTGAGTTTTGATTCTCAGGAGTGGTATTTGACTCATCAATTTCTTTTCCTATTTCTCTTTCTTTTTCATTTTGTTTTGTCTCAGTGTTGTTGCTTGCTGCTCTGCCAAATTCACTTTGTACTTTCCTATCCACAGTGCTAGTGTTTGCACATATTTTCTTTTCCTGTTCAGCATCAAAAGCTTGTGAAGCTTGTGCTTTATTCGACTTCCAGGTTTGTCTTGGTATTTGAATATTAGTGAATCTATATAGGCCATTTTTAAGGTTGCCTTGGAGCAGGATTCTCTTGGATTCCTAGCATTTAACAGCACACACATAAGGCCAAAACTCAAAGAACACACCATTATCTAGGGCAAATTTTGTGACACTGACTAGATTCTTTGAGATGGTAGATACATGAGGCAAATTCTGGAGTTTGAAAATTTTATTTGACATAGATGCATGCATGATGGACCTCCCAATATTAGCAATACTCATACCTTTTCTATTACCTCCAAATACTTGTTCAGGTCCTTGGTATTTTGAGCTGCTGAGCGAGTTCAGCTGATCGAATGTGAGATGGTGAGAAGCTCCAGAGTCAGGATACTAGCCATTGTCAAGGCTGTTTGCGGCGAACAGTGCATGAGGAGGATTTTGATTGCTTGTGGTTGTCTGCTAATTTTGTTGATAGGGTGGCTGCAGCTGGGTATATAGAGTTTGCTGGCGGAACACACTGTTTGGTGGTGGAGGGCCGCCATTGGGATTGTGGAGTTGGAAATTTTGGTAGTGTTGATTGAAACGGTGGAAGCATTGCCAAACCGTGTGGCCAACTCTTTCACACAGTTGACACTAGGGTTCGCTGCCTGACCACCAAGATCTTCCTTCTCTGAAATTTCTTCCTCTGCCTCGCCTTCCAGATTGTCCTCTCACATAGTAGCCTTCATAGGTCTCTTCTGCTGGGAATTCACTACTTGCCTTGTTTGATCCTGATTCTTTTTGAGCCAGATTTGCATGAACCATAGTTAGGTATGGTTTACGAAACCTTTCGTTTACCTCTTCTTGTGCAAGAAGCTGTGACTCAAGCTCACTAACAGTCATCGAGTCTATTCTTGAATTTACCATAGTAAGGACGCGCTGAATTCTTCATCTAATCCTCCTAGCACAAAATCAAAATATTCTTCTTTCGAGAGTGGAGTACCAAGCGCAGATAGAGAGTTGGCTACCTTGTTAATCTTGGCTATGTACTCGATTACTGTTGCACCTTGTTTATTTATCATCTTTAGTTGTACCTTCAACATTCTTATCTTTGATTTTTGCCTAGCTGTGAAGTATTCTTCCAGCGATGCCCAAAATTTCGTGGGCATAGTCATATTCAACCACTCTGTTCACGAAGACTTCATTCATAGCAGAGAGCATCCATGCAACCAAGCACTCATCACGTTGCTCCCACGCTTCGAATTCTGGTGAGACTTTTCCTTCAATTCTATCATGTTCTGAGTTAAATCTTGTTGGAATTGACAGCGTAGTGATGTGATTTTGCAATTTGTTGGCTTTGACACATGCAAAGGCTTGACGCTTTCATGCTTTGAAGTTGTCCTCATCGAGTTTGATTGTGGCTGAAAAGTTTGCGATTGCCGCCATTAATGGTGTTGTGTTGCTGGAGCTGAGGTTGGGGAAGGGGTGTGGTGATCCATGGATCAGAATTGAAGCTCTGATACCATGTAAAGTATCAGAATCTTTGATGAGAAACAGAGTAATTTGAAATGAAAGAGCTAGAAGAAGAGTTGAGTGAAATTAGAGATCTATTATTAGATGAATTACAAAAATGAGTCTATACAATTATGGGCTCAGTAAGTAAAAGAACTGTGATTACAAGTTGATTGTGATTACAAAGTTGATTAGGAATTAGTGTAAAATTTAATTGAATTGTGCTAAACTGACATAACTAACTTAACAGCAGATGCTGAGTGTGAAAGGTTATAGAAGATTATACATCATGTACACTATTACATAGTGCTAGTTATAATTTAATAATCATGTATCATATTATCCATTAAGCCTACCAAACGGACCATAACCTTGGAACCCCTTCTTTCAGCTTATCTTTTGTTTTTAGTCACTTATTTAATAATAATATTGCCTATTTTAAAGATTAAATTTTAAATATGCTATTATTGAATAAAACTAAAATCTTTATTATTACATAATAGTAACAAATTTATTGGTTGTAGATCTAGTCTGTATGTTAAACCAAATTAGATTGATCATCAATTTTTCAGTTGGATCGAATAAACGATTTTGATAACTATGCCGAAAGAAAGAGGCAGGTGTTCAAAAAAATAATTATACTTACTGTATATTAAAATTAATCATTTAAATTAATTATTAATATAAAATATATATTAAAAATAAATTAAATTATATATTTATACATAAATATATAATAATTAATTTTAATATATATACAATATTTTTATCAAAAAAATAAAACTAAACCAAATTGAGACCGTACTAAATCAATATAATAACATAAAAGTTATACATGCCAAAGTAATACAAAAAAGAGAATAGAAAAAAAAAAAGCAAAGAAATAAGAAGAAGAAGAAAAAGGAAGAAAAGAAGAATCTATGTGCCACAAAAAAAAGGAGGATGGAATAAGAATATGTCAAGAGAAGAGAAGGAAAAAAAAAAAAAGAAGTAGGAATTATGGAAGATGTGTCCTATTGTTTTTTTATTTTTTTTTTTAAGTTGTTTTTCGGCCATTTAGTTAGAATTTTATTGAAAAAAATATTTGTTCATTTAGTATTATTATATATAAAAAACCAATTTGCTGAAGTAAAGAATAAAATTATAACCCAATCTTTTTTATGAAATCAGTTCATTTAAAACCACAAATTAGTTTTAAGTGTGATGCAGAAAAATTAATTTATCCTTTAGTTATCTATTTATCTATTTACAAAAGTTGATACAAATTTTTTATATAATGAGCTTTAACTATTTTACTTTTTTAAATGATACTACATTAACATTTTTAAATATATAATAATATATGAAAGATTTTTTTTTTAAATTCTTCTTGATTTCAAATAATAAAGAATCTCTCGAAGACTGTAAATTTTAGAATGGAATAGAGTGAGTTTAAAATTTTTAATGGAAGAGAAAATTCTGTCAATAAAAAATAGAAAGTTTGAATTAACTGCTTGATATCTTGTAAGCTATAAGATTGATAGCAGCGGTATAAAATAGAATGGTGTGAAAATTTGATAAAGAAGACATTTATACTATTAACTTATTTGTGCAGGTATTGCAGAAAGAGATCTTGACGAATGATATTTTTAGATACAAATTCAAAAGTGGAATATGAAAAAGACTAGCTTTCCCTCGAGTTGAGTTGTTTACTTGGTTTGTGCTAGTAGACCGAGTTAATACAAAGGATTGATTGAGTAGATTGGGTATCATTGAACAGCGTGATAATGTGTGTTATCTGTAATAAAGAAGTTGAATCTGTGCAACATTTATTTATTACGTTTGAGTATACTTGGCAAGTATGGTGCGCATGGATTACTGATGTGGGACGTGTTCGGAGCATCCCAGATACAATAAAAGAATATTTTGAGAATCGGAGGACGTTGCCTTTAAGAAAAGACTTGCGCAAAAAATGGTTATTAGTTAGCTTCTTTTCAGTTATATAAAATATCTGGATACGTAGAAATAAAGTCATCTTTTAGAATAAGGCAACGAATATGGTAAATTGTGTTGCTAAGTCATTTTATTGCTTTAAAAACTGGTGTGATAGCTAACTCATATTGTTGATGGCTATGTCAAAGACATAGGAGTTACTTTGATTTATTTTTCTGACATTTGTACGCTTTACTTTGTGTGTTGAGCTTGTTCTTTCTTTTTTAAAAAAAAATATACAATAAACATATACAAATAAAATATTATAATAATGATAATTATAAAAAATTTTAGTTACAAATATTCGAATTCCACATTATTTGACTTAGTTATGTATGCTGTATAAGACTATTACTATTATATTATTTGGTTTATATACAAATTAGGTTGTATATAACTCTTACTATTATTACTTTATTTTTTAATCTTTCATAAAAATTGTTAAAATTTTTTTTAAATAAATTAAAATTTGGCACAACATCTCTTTAATAGATACATTTAAATATATCATGATTACAAAGTTAATTTATATATTTTTATATTTTCATTCGATTTTTTTATTTTTTAATTATTTGTAAACAATGAAAATAATAAATTTAGTATAAAAAATCTGTCTTTTTTAAAAAATAAATTAAAATAAATTAAAATTCCTAAAATATAATAATTTATAATTCAATTTGTATTATATTTAGTTAAATAATTATATAAAATTTTATATAAATTATCAAATAAATAGTTTATAAAATATTTTTAATATTAGTACGCCTATTATCTAATCAATTTATAAACAATTCAAAAAGATTTTAAAGAATTCTGTACTAATCTAAATGAAACAGGAATATACTGAATGATCTGTGTAATTGGAATAACGTGCCAACGGTTACCTGATATATCCTCCTTTGTTGTTAATAGTAATACTCACAAAAACAAGAAATTGTTATTCTACGGAGTCTATAGTATAAAAATTCATCACGATGATACTAGAAGGGGGTACTATTCACTTATTTACATAATATTCATTATTCAATTCGAATTTTACTCATTTAATTAAGCATCGAAATATCTTTATTCTTTGGATTAGATATCATTATCAACACCCACTTGTGTACTAGACAAGCTGAAGTCCCGACTTTCTATACTTGTAAGCTGTAAGTTCACAAGCATCCTAACAATTATTCATACACTAAATATTAGTTTTGACATCAGTATAAAAATACAGTTGTTATTAATTAATTATGCATTTAAATTATTTTTTAATTAATAAAATAAAAATATATGTTTAATTATTAAAAAATATTAATATTAAAATAATATTTATCATAAAAGAGTAGACTTAGTAGGATTGATATCATCTTTAATAATATTTAAATTAAAAAATAATATTTTAATTTTAATAACATATTATAATTTATATTTTTATACAAATATTTATTATAAATATAAATAATTTATTTATAATTTTAAATTTTAGACTTAAAATAAAATGTGTAATAGAGAGCAAAATATCATATGCCAATTACTTTTCTAATAAGATTAGTAAAATATTAAATTATTGATAAATTTTTATTAACTTTTTGATATAAAATTTAGTGTAAAATTGACATACTATTAATATAGTTATATATGTTCTTATTTTTCAAATTCTATTTTTATAGTTCAAAAATATTATTATAAATTTTAATATTTTATTTGTATTTTACTTTAAATAAAGATAAAATAATATATTATATAATGAGAATGACAATGTTATACTAAACTCAAAAAATGTAAGGTTATAAAATAGAGTATTTATCCATTTTGTTTCTCAAAGAATTTCAGATTAGACACTTTAATCTCCAACTAAAATTAATTATTCGATTGGTCCCTAACAATTAACTATCAATCACTTAGATCTTTTACTCCGTCAACTCTAACAAAGGATAAAATAGTCACTGACAACTTTAACAGGGGACAAAATAGTCCCTGACCTCCTCTATTCGGAAACAACACTGTTCTCTCCTAATTTTTATTATATCTCGCATAACACTAACCGTCTAACACCATAACTTCAAGCTACACAATGCACATTCTGTAACTTCAATGTTCACAAGAAGAAAAATTCTCAACTTTATTCTCAACCAATTCATACTTAGGAAATTTGTCGCCTTCGATATGGATCCCATGCATGAATCTAGACAACAAGTTTGATTTGTTAAGACCCGTCGTCGTCGTTGCCATTTCCCTCTTCCTCTACCCTATCCAGTGACGGACCCAAAAAATTTTAGAAGTAGGGACAAAAATATATACACAAAAATAAAATTTAATTTGTTGAACATTATTAATTATATAGAGATATAAAAATTAAAAAAAGTTAGTGAACACTTTTATTTTTAAAATATTATTTATTATATATAATTTATAAAAACTATTTTTTATTTTTAAAACTTGAACTTAAAATATTTTAATTAAATTATAAAAAATTTGTTATCCTGACTAATTTTTTATACATATTTAATAATAAAAGACTGAATCAATTAGCATATTAGTGGCTAATGATACACTAGTATTTATAATTTGAAACTAGAATTATTAATAAATACTACAAAAATTAAATTTGTATATAAAGAATATGTTTATATAAAATAATAGAAATATAATTTATAATTTTTTCTTTCTTTTAAAAATAATTAAATTTGTTATATATTTTTAATTAATTTAATTTTAATATAATGTTAGACGAAAGATTTTATACATCTGTTTAATTAAATTTTTTTTTTTACCAAAGATATAAGACTCGAACCCGCAACCTCTTAATTGAGTATGAGGAGACTATGCCATTTGAGCTATTACTCATTGGCATACATCTGTTTAATTATGTGTTGTAATTTAAATATTTTTATTACTATTTCTAAAAATAAAAAATATATTCTAAATTAGTAAATTAATCAATTCATTTTAAAATTTTATATGCAACATAGATACATATAATAGAACAAAAGATATAAAATAAGTAATAAGAATGAATAAATTGAGAATAAAATAAAATATATAAAGTCATGAAGAAAATAAAACATTAGATTAATATCTAAATTATAATTGTTTGAATTAAAATTTGCAATTGAAAATTTTAAAAAGCGAAACAATAAAATTGAAAGATGCATAGAGTCGTAAAGAGCTATATAAAAAAACATAAAGAATTTAAAATTTACTTTTTGATAAAGAGAAGATAACCATTAGACAAAGAATGAAAAAAAAAAAAAGTTTGAAAATATAAAATAAGAAGAGGGTTTAAAGAAATAAAAGAGCGATGATCTAAAAACTAAATTTAATTAGGTTAAATAATAGTTAAAATAATAAAAAAATAGAAAAATAAATTTGAGATTTTGACAAATTGAATTTAATTTATTTGTAATGGAGTCATTTAAAATTTAAAATAAAACATATTATATATAACGATTTTTTAAAAAAAAATGAAAATGCAGTGGGGCCAAGTGCCCCCTCATGCTACAAGCTGGGTCCGTGCTTGACCCTATCTAACCACATTGTCCACCACTCTGATTGCTTCCTTCAACTTCTTCTCCAAACCAATGTTCAGTAATCGCTCGCTTCAGTTTTCATATGAGCGGCAATAGCGATATTGCTCGTTGTACTGATAGCTTGGATGTTAGGTCGAAGCGGTCTACCAACTTGAACTCCAAAAAAGAAAGAATGAAGTATTTGGGGTCCATTTCAAACGAGAAATTGCATATGATTTCGAAGGAGAATCTTCTCATAATTTCCTAATGTCCAACAATCTATATTACTTGACGGAGAATGGAGAAAAACGTGTCTCTGGGGTAGTTGTAGAACTTGGTTATAAGAATGTGGTGGACGTTGTCGGAGTTGGAGGTGATATTATCGAGGACGTGGAGGTGGATACTTCTGGTGAGTGAAGTGCGGAGGAGGTGGGTGTATCAGTCACAGAAATTTAGGAAGTGTGTGGTCCATGACATGTTGAGATAAGTGCGACACGCGTGACAGTTGTACCATGACTTGATCTTGCAACTGAAGAGGAGGAAGGAAAAGAAGGCTGTGAAGGTGAAGAAAGAGAGTATGAATGTTAGGATTATGCGAAATATGATGAAAATTGGAGAAGAACAGTGTCGTTTTTTAACAAAAGGATCAGGAATCATTTTGTCCCCTTGTTAGAGTTGTCAGGGACCATTTTATCTTCCGTTAGAGTTGACGAAGCCAAAGACTGAAGGACCTAAGTGACTGATAAAATTAATTGCTAAGAATCAATCGAATAATTAATTTTTGTTGAAAACTAAAGTGTTTGGTCCGAAATTTTTCGAGAACCAAAATGGATAAATACTCTATAAAATATTAGTTTCCATTTACAGTATCAAATTAAACACGAAGTTACGAACGACGCACAGTTCACTCTTCCCTTCTTGTTTTCCTCTCTTTAATTTAGGTGCCTCCCAAATTGTGAAGTTTGAACCTTGTTTCATCACGTCTCAGAATCCACCACCACCACTAATAAGGAACCTTAAAACACAAAAGATAACCCATTTATGTAGGTGTTTTTTGGCCTCTGCTAACTTTACTCGAATCCGTGCCTAAATTTGGGATCCACAATAATATACATCCGTTTTTAATTGAGTGCATTGCAACTTATAAATACCAAGATTCCAATTCACAACATAGTCGGGACCTATAATAATATAACTTGTTGTTAACGAGCCCCTCAAAGAAAGGGATATTTTTATTTCACCCCTTCTTCTTCTTGGTTGGGGTTTTTGCTTCGTCATTATAGTAATTCCTCAAGAAGCTTAAACCTTGGCCTGCATTACTAAAAAAAAAAAGGAAGGTGTTTAGTAGCAGCCATGGCATCAAAAAATGAAATTTTGTTGTTGTATTTTGTGTGTTTGGGATTAACATGCATTGAAGCTAACATCCTTGAGAACGATAAGTACTGGACGAACCATGAACAAGAGTTCGATGGTTACTGGAAGCAAAGAGCCGAGATTGCTAAAACTGATAACCTAAAAGCCTATTTCCCTGATCCCTATGCCGTCTCTGGAAACTTCACCTCTGCCATTAGTGAGTACGTAATTCTTCTCATCATCAATTTTAGCTTTAAAGGTAGAATAATGATATTTAGGGTTTTTCTTTTTTCTTTTTTGTTGTTGGACAAATTAAAGCGACATTATTGGAAAGAGTAGTGGAGGAAGAAGGAAGTTGAAAGGAAAGAATAGAGGAGCTGCATGCATGGCGACCAACCCCATTGACAGGTGCTGGAGGTGTGACCCAAACTGGGCTAATAACCGCCAAAAACTTGCAGATTGTGTTCAGGGATTCGGAAGAAACACCATTGGAGGAAAAGGAGGAAAATTCTACGTCGTCAATGACTCTTCAGATGGTGACTTGCTGTCTCCGAAACCAGGCACTATCCGCCATGCAGTGACAAGAACTGAACCCTTGTGGATCATCTTCTCCCGAAGCATGGTGATCACGCTCCAGCAAGAGCTCATCATGGCCAGCAACAAGACCATTGATGGCAGGGGATTCGATGTCCAAATTGCAAACGGTGCTGGCATCACCGTCCAGTTCATCAAGAACGTCATTATCCATGGCATCAAGGTCTACAACACGGTGGTCAAGACAGGTGGCATGATTAGGGACTCCGAAACTCATTACGGATTTCGGACACAGAGTGATGGTGATGGTATCTCCATCTTTGGCGCAAGCAACATCTGGATCGACCATGTTTCCATGAGAAATTGCTCCGATGGATTGATTGATGCCATTATGGGCTCCACCGCCATTACCATCTCCAACGGCCATTACACTGACCACAATGAGGTGATGCTGTTTGGAGCCAGTGACAGCTACAGCGGCGACAAGATCATGCAAATCACCTTGGCATTCAACCACTACGGCAAGAGGTGTGTTCAGAGAATGCCAAGGGCCAGACATGGTTTTGTCCATGTTGTCAACAATGACTACACTCATTGGGAGATGTATGCCATTGGTGGCAGCAAGAACCCTACCATCATCAGTGAGGGTAACAGGTTCATTGCCCCTGAAAACCGCTTTGCCAAAGAGGTAATGTTTATTTAAGTCTTTTTATTTATATTTGCAACCACAAATAATGATAAATTATGTTGATTCAGATAACCAAGAGAGAATACGCAGAAGAAAGCATATGGAAGAACTGGCAATGGAGATCAATCAATGATGAATACTTGAATGGAGCATTCTTCGTTCAATCCGGGGCTGAATTGAAGAACAGACCATTCTCAAGGGAGGACATGATCACAGCCAAGCCAGGAACATATGTTGGAAGGCTTACACGCTTTGCGGGTGTTCTTCCATGCAAAATTGGCCACCCATGCTAGCTTAATTAGTTATTCGCCAATATTAAAGATTGTAAATAATTCAATTCATTATTCTTTTGCTATCTTGGTAGTCAACACCCATTGCTGGATGCTGCAAATGTAAATACCTATTAGTTTTGCAGTTTTTGCACACATTCTCATTGTTGTGTGCTTTTCATTAGTTTTCTTTTTCTTTTTGATAGGAAAGGATTAATTAAGAACACCGTAACGGTGGAAAGGAATGCCACCACCGTAGTTCATGAATGAAGGGTGATATGTACTAATTTTTGCTGTTACTTTGAGATTCTTTTATTCTTTTAATAGAAAAACATGGTTACATATAATGAGAATTTAAAAAGTATTAGCAGCGTTAGCCCCCACTTACATTAAAAATAAGAATTTAACTCAAAAGTATTTTAAGAATATTTTTTAGAAAATAATAATATTTTTAAATAAAAATGATTGATATATTCCTTGTATTAAAAGTATAAAAAATATTTTCAATTAAAATTTTCATTTTATATATCTTAACAAATCGTCTAAACCCATAATATATAATATAAATATAATACATTAATACATATTATGTTTCCATGATATAATTTGAACTCACTGATAAAAGAAAATGAAACTTAGGAATTAGTTAACGATATTCTGAGAAAATGGATTATTAAGAATTAATTGTTTATCATACATATTTATTAATTATATTGTAATAACAACTATAGGTACGTGTTTCCATAGGAATTACAGTTCATAAAGTTCCGAAGAGGGAATATTTCTGCTGTACAATCTGGTATGAGAAGGCCAAGCTTTGTTGGAACTTTAGCACAAACTGATGGAGCAAATAAAAACTCTATGGACGACATTTACTAGGCCTTTTTCTTATCAACTTTCTTTACTGACAAAATAAGTACTCTTCGTAGTGCATATAACCCTAGTGCACAAGACAAATGACTTACCCATGCTTATTCTAAAATCCAAAAAATATAACGTAGATACTTTGGACTTATTATTCACAACACACCAAAATCACTTGTCTTACTTCCTAAATGAAGTTCCAATATATATATATAAAGTTACACTTTACAATAGTGGATTAATAGCCTATTAATCCATTGTTATAATATTTATATTATAAGTAGTAATAACAAAAAAATTCCAATAAAAAAATAGATAACAAAAGTTTAGGTATGTTTGACATCGATTTTTCTACTAAAGTTAAGACATATTTGCAAATTCATTTACTTACAAAATATTTATAAATCACCCAATAAATAATATTTATATTGATAACAAAATTCGAACTAATTAGTCCTTGTGAGATTTCATTTCGGTTTATATTAATTGTCCGGAACATCTTCCGCCAAATATTGAAATAAATAATCATGAGCAACGAGCAAATTACAATTTTGAGATAAATTTCCTATATTAATACAATAACTTCGCAAAGTATATTCAGTTCAGTAATTCTTTCTTAAGTTTTTTATATCTAAAAATTCTCTGTAATGCATGGAAGTGCACAAATGACTAAAGTGATATACCTTGATTTTATCAAAGCATTGTTTTTGGATGCTTCTCAACATTGAGCCAGACAATTTTTTATTATACCGCTAATAAGTAATGAGTATGCTCTTAGCTGCGGGCTCTTAGCTCTGCCGGGTGTTTACAAACGACAGAAAATTTTCTTTGATGTTTCTTGGTATTTTGGGTGTTGACAAAATCAAAATTTGTCTTTTATTAAAGTTATCATCGTCATTTTTTGTTGTATATAGAAGCAGTTAAAAACAACAAAAGGGCAACAAAAGCATGAAACAAATTCTGGTAATGTATATATATAAGTCACAGTTTGAACTTGATAACTCATTCCAATTTTGGTCTGTTGTTGGCAACTTGACATTTGATTGCTAAGAAGTTAGAAGTTAGGAGTCAGTGTGAAATGGAGCTTGCATCTGTGAAGAGTGAATTCAACCCAAGATGTAATAGGTTACACGTTATGGTGGATGGCAGCGAGGCTAATGCTTCTAAGGGCATCAAAAGGCGACGAAGAGATTCGTCTTTGCCTCTGCCTCTAACGGTGTTAGGGGGCAATGAACAACAAGGTGAACAGCCGGAAGCCCAACAGACACCACAGAGTGGCCAATCGACCCCCAGCACCGTGAAGAGAAGCTCAAGGTTCAGAGGAGTTAGCAGGCATGTGAATATTCAAAATCAATAAAATAAACATTTTTTTCTTGGTTTAAGGACAAAATGATCTCTAAGAAATTGTTAATTATCCTATGGTATTTGAAAATTTGGCTTTTCAGCCATCTAATATTTTGATTTTTGTGGGGTAAAACAGTCATTTACTTAAGACTAAAATCAAAATTATAATGTTTTGTTTTCAAGTACCACATGTAACTCTGACTAAAGACCAATTTGATAGTAAATTAACCTTTATTCCTTTCTGAATTCTGATTTGAGGCTGATCATATTTTCTTATGAAGCAGACACAGATGGACTGGAAGGTATGAAGCACATCTATGGGATAAAGGGACATGGAATCCAACTCAGAAAAAGAAAGGAAAGCAAGGTAGATGTTGAAAACTTGGACTCAGCTACTTTTCACTTTCATTGGGTATTTGTTTGTTTTTGTTCTTTTTTCTGATTGTTAACACCCTTGTTCATTTCCATCGTGGTTCTGTTTCTGAACTTGGATGTGTTGCTTTGCTGATGTGGAACAGTGTATTTGGGTGAGTACTTCAACTCTTTTACTCCTTCATATGTTCTTTGGATATAACTGCACAGAGTAGAAAAATTAACCCTTTTGGATTAAATGCTCATGGTTAAATCAGGAGCTTATAATGATGAAGAAGCTGCTGCTAGAGCTTATGATTTGGCTGCACTTAAGTATTGGGGAACATCAACGTTCACCAATTTTCCAGTATGTCAATAGCATATACACTTCAATAATGTTTTATTCATTATGGTTATCTTATTGATATCCATGCCTAACTAACATGTGATAATTTTTTCAGGTATCAGATTATGAGAAAGAAATTGAGATAATGAAAACTGTAACCAAAGAAGAATACCTTGCTTCATTGAGAAGGTAAACCTCATTTCCCCAAGAAATACTGCCATTAAGAATTTTCTGATATATTCCAAGTTCTATAATCTATATCCTTTTCTGTGTGTGTATTGCAGAAGAAGCAGTGGATTTTCTAGAGGTGTATCAAAGTATAGAGGAGTAGCAAGGTGAGAAGCATTTTCTAACTCATGCAATCAAACTTTACCTTTCGTTGCCTACAAACATATATTTGATGCTAAGGATAAAAATTGATTACAGGCACCATCACAATGGAAGATGGGAAGCAAGGATTGGAAGAGTGTTCGGCAACAAGTACCTTTACCTTGGAACTTACAGTGAGTTCTCGCAATCTTAATTCCTTGTTACCTTTTATGCCATTTCTCTCCATTCCCTTTTATCTGTCAATGTGCCCAAAGACATGAATGACAGAAAGAAGAGAAAGAAACAAATAATGACTAGTCTTGTCAAGATAAAGGGCTGATATCTTACACGTGCTCAATGTCTTGTCCAAAAGGTACACAAGAAGAGGCAGCTCGCGCATATGATATTGCTGCAATTGAATACAGAGGCATAAATGCTGTGACAAACTTTGACTTGAGCACTTACATCAGATGGCTAAGACCAGGAGGAGTACACTCTACCACCTCTCAAGATCAAAAGCCGAGCACAGACCCTCAGATATTTACAACCTCTAACCCCATCCTAGCCACAGGAGCCACCGAGCTATCAAACTTCAACTTCCATCCAGTCCCTGCAAGCGAATTGGACATCACCAAGAAGAAAGAGTTTTCCAAGTTTGCGGCACCTTTAAGTCCATGCTATAAGTCACCTTCATCTTCCCCAACAGCATTAGGACTTCTCCTAAAATCCTCAATGTTTAGAGAACTGATGCAGAGAAACCTGAATTCTGCAGATGAAGAAGCTGAAGAAGTTGAATTGAAATATCCACAAGAGGGCAGTGATGGGATTGGAGGGATTCTTAATAAAAATGACACTAACAGTATATCTTACTTTGGTTCTTCTTCCAATATCAACAGATTACCTAACTTAGTGTCTAGAGAAAGCAGCAAAATGCCAATGTATCACAGAACTGTTATGCCATCGCTGTGGAATGGTGCTTTCAACATTTCTGACTGATTATTTTTGTTATCTTTTTTATTAGCAGCTAAGAAACAGTTAAGAAAAAAATATACTTTCTCAACATAACTGTAGATGTCAAATAAATTGCTAAGATGTGCACAGTGACATTGTGACCTAGTCTTAGTCTGCTTATAAATCAACATTGTCAAACAAAAGATACTTTAATGTTTATGAGTTGCATTTCTGATTTCTTATTTAGCACAGCAAGTTTCAATTCATGGTAAATTAAAGATAAATGAGAAAAATCCAAATCAGCCCCTAACAATTACCTCGAAAGACAACGAGGCCCCTGACAAAAAAAAAACCCCAACCCGGCCCCTGACAAAAAAAATAAACCTAACCCGGCCCCTGACAATTACTTCGAAAGGACAACGAGGCCCCTGTGCCAAAAAAAATTTATGAGGGGCCGGATTCGGTGTTTTTTTTTCTTGAGGGCCTCGTTGCCCTTTCGAGATAATTGTCAGAGGCCGGATGGGGTATTCGCTCAAGATAAATCAATGTTCTGCTTTTGTCTGAATATCGATGCAAAACTATGTAAATTTAAGCAGCATTTATTACTGTCCCAAAACTGAAAAGACAGAGATTGGGGACAAAAAACATGTTTAGAGCGGAGACGATAATTTAAGGACATGGGTAAGATAATTTATCATGTTGAGGAACAAGTTTTAAGTCAATTTCTATACCTTCCGAAGGAACGGCTAAAGTTTCTACTTTCTACTATCTCACTGTGTAAGTTCTTTCTATCCCCAATATAGGAACCAACTGCTACATTGCATTTCGGGTAGTGCTCTATTGTCAGAATTTTGATTCATTTTTTCTCTCTAGCATACAATATTACTGCAAGGATCCCTTTTGGGAACACACAAGGATGAGCAAAACACAGCTTTTTCAGTTCTGATTTCTGTCGTGAATAAAATATCACTAGAGAAGCTTGTGTCTTTTTCTCAAGACTACTGATCTTGAGGATTTTCAGTAACAACTCTGCTAGGACATGTCCTAATATTGTGTCCCTCTTTGTGGCACAACCTACACTTGTATGCTTTATTCAAGAGAGTGTCCCTTCTTTTGCTGGGAACAACTTGAGGGCATGTCCTCTGGTTATGGCCATATTGGCGACATATTTTACACCTATTGTGTTTTATAACTCTACCATTGCCGTGGCTTGTCTTTAACTTGTTGCATGTTCTTCTGTTGTGGCCCTTTTCCCCACATAGTTTGCATGTGAATCGCCGGTCAACCAAAGAATCCTTGAGTTCCGGACAGTAGTGTCTCCTATGCCCTTCGCGTCCACAATTTTGACAGTAGAATTTCACTCCTGCATTATAGGTAGACACGATAGATTAATAATTATGACATCCAAAGAACACAAATCAGCAATATTGAGTGCAAGGATACAAGACAGACCCTTCATGGCCATGCTCCTTTTCTGACGGTTTATAGGATCACTAAAGAAAGCTTTCATAGTCTTGGAAGTATGCTTTCTTGCTGCAATAGTTCCCTTGGCTCTCTGCATCCATTATTAAAGAAAATATTATTTATAACGAATCTTCAGTGTGCCAAAACTCTTGTGCATCAAGTACTTGGACAATTTTCTCCTAGCATGAAATGAAGTCTTGTGCCAATACTCAAGTGTTAAGTAACACATGCGCTTGATGCATACTTTTATTTCTATCTCTGCGCACATTTTGGAATATAACATCAAGCAGGCAATCATTCATTAATATTTAATATTGAGAGAAGGTATATTTTGAGACACCAAATTTTAATGAAATACAAATCCTTGTATTGCTAACCTTAATAGCAGCCACTCTTTGCGCCTGAAGCTTGGGATCCTGGTGGATAATCTTCATTCGGTTGCTAAATAGACCAGTTTTCGCATTAAGACTCTGCAATCATTCAACTAAACATGGACATTTAAATTGGCAATCTCAACATCTATAAATCCTCCTTTTTAGATTCCCATATGAAGACAGGCATAATGTAGATAGAGAGTGCAGGAAATTTAAATTGTTAGAAACTCATAACTGCGTTAAGAAAAGTCTCTTAGAAATAAATTAATTAATTAATTAATTAAACAAACTGATGCTAAACCCTACATGATAAGAAGAATTCTTATTACTTATGAATTTAGCTTTTAATATTTCTAAACAGTTGTGTTCTTCTCTCGGTCTCTGCATCTGTATATGGGTTCTGAGTGTGCAGGTCCATTTTTGCCATATATCCCTCTAGTCCACAATATGTCGCTCTCAAAATTTGTTTCGAAGCGACAGTTATTGTACACTGAAAGGAGTATATATCAATCTATCAAGGGAACTAGATAATGGGCTCAATTCTTTGTTTTGTGTAAAAAACATGCATGGTAAGAAATTATATCAAATATAAGTGTGTTACATAAGGGTAAGCAGCTAACTTACTTTCAATGAACGACTAATCTTTAATCCCACTTCAGGAGATGGTGACTGGTAAACACGCTTGGATTTTTTCTTCACATCTAACTTTATGTCTAACTTGTCTACTTCATCATCTTCCTTCACTTTAAGTGGTGAACTGGAAAGAAAAAATTAAACAAATAATCCATAAAGAAACATCCTATAGGACTTGGAAAATAAATTCATTTTTCAGGATTCAAAGGTTTGTATAAACAACAATCCAGATCTGTGTGTAAATCAAGTATGCTTTTCAAGTGTTTGTGCCTTAGACTACAAAAGTTTGAAAGTGTTAAGAGATGTGCATCATAACTCATGTATGCAGCCACGAAAAGAATTCTTAAAAACATTGGAAAAGATGAAGTTTGCTTCTCAGAAGTTACATTGAACGGGCTCTCTCCCACGGTTTCTCATCAATGGATTCTTCCCATATAACACATTCTCCAGAGCACTGGTGGCAAGTCACTATACCCTGTTTACATGAAGACCAAAGGAAGAACGTGAGAAAACTAGCAGATATGGTTGCACTAATATGATGTTAATATCCTAGTTTTTCGCAACTACTACAACTATTAACGAAATACCAACTGAGAATCAGTGAAAAGCCTTGTATATAACCACATAAGATACAAAAGAAGGAATGGCTGATTCAACTACTAAATTTTGCGTATCAAAATTATCCAAGTCATTGAATCCTGGTAAGACCAAATTGAAATTTGCCTTTATTCTGAGAACAATATAACAGTATAACACCCAAAAATGTATACCTTTCCGTTACATTTTGGACAATCTGATCTTGATCTTTCTATTCCACATTCTGTACACGGAGTATAACCCCTTCCCCGGCAACTCGGACAAGGAAGCTCTTTGATATACTGTCCATTTGGACCAAACCAAGACCTTGGCTCTTGTGTCTGAGAGTTAGTTTTGCTGCAATGAAATTTTTAAATTAATCTCAAGTCACTTATATGGTGTATCTTAACAACATTCAGTTGTCCATATGAATTTTGGTCTAATTGAAACAATGTGAGCATTATTATAAGAAGATAGTCAACACAGTTTCAGTTTGCACTTAATTGCAGTACCACACCACATCAACTAAAAGGACATGATGATTTTGTCTAATAAACTGAAGTGAAAGCATCAACTTCCAAGCTGAAACTCCAGGCCAGAAGGGGCCAGACGCCTAAAGCAAGAAACTTTCTTTGTGGTGCTGAATGAAGTGAACATGAATCATGTTTGATTTTCATAAACAAAAATGAAGTACACCACAAGCCAAAATTCAGACTCATAATGATCGATGGCATGGGAATGTAGTAACATAAAGCAATACCTTGGGTTGAGTTCAACGTCGAGGCCAAAGAGCTCCTCTGGAGGAGTGTAACCCAACTAAGCATCATCAAAATAAACATAAATATAAAAAAGAAAAGAAAAGAATATAATAACAGTAACTGAATGTGTTGTGGCTTGCCTTGGTTGTTGGTTTAGGGTTAGAAAATGAGTCATCATTGAGTGAGGATGAAGAACAAAGGATGGTGGAATTGATGTTGGTGTTGGGATGAATTGGAAGGAAAAGATGCAGCAGGGTTCGGGTTCTTGTTCTTAGTGGTGGTGCCTTGCATTTGCATGGATATGTGACAGCACCAGATGCCGCAGTGCGTAGTAATAGTACTAACATCTCGACGAACTTGCTTTTGATCGGAAACTGAAAAACACTTTGATTTTCCGTTGACGATGATGGAGCGTGTGGCTACCAACAAGACACCGATGCGCTCACATTTACGATAACCCCCCCCCCCCCCCCCCCCCCCCCCCTCCCCCTCCTTCTCTCTCTCTCTCTCTCATCGAATACTCAACTTTTGGGCCTATTATTATTTTTTGCCCACTGCTTTGTTGGGCTCTATCTATTTGGGTTTTCACTTTATCGGGCTTTATTCTTGTTTTCACTTTCTGTTTTTTGTAATTTTATTTAGAAACCGTAAAAGTAATATTGTTGGTTGTTGTTTGATTTTTTTCGGGCCTCAGCCCCGTCTACTCACCCAAAAAAATATTTTTAATTTTTTCAGTTTTTCTTTTACAACACTTTAAAAAATTAATAATATTATAATTAAACAAAATGTGAACAAAAACCAATCCAATCCTTTTTTTTTCTTTTTTGATATTAGTTATTTTTTATATTTTAAATTTTTAATACGTTGATTTCACAAAATATACATGCACGAGATTTCAACTATATTCAACCTGCAATATAATTAATGGTAATTGTTCGTGACTTCGGGTCTCAGACGTAACGGAGATGCTTTGAGTGTGTGATGGTGGAAACAGCTTGGATCTGGATCACTGGCGCGTGGATGGATTTCCCGGATAGGTACTGGCACGTGTGGATTGAGGCTTCATGACCTCCCGAGCTGATGATTTGATGAGGGGAAGCCACCTGCAAAAAGGACTCCGACGTTCAAGTCAGAAGCCGTACCAGGTGGCAGTAAAAATGAGAAAATTGTGACGTACCTTGGGGGAGGGGTAGGCCCTGCCCTTATATACTCTGTACCTAGGGCAGGTCCCACAGGAGCAAAGCCGCCTTCCAGGAAGCTTCCTTTCCCCCTAGCTGTCATGTGCCTGGCTGGAGGGGGGAAGGTGTCGGGTCGGCCGCTCAGGTCGGGGCAAAACACCTGCTAGGCTGGGGCGAAACAGTGCCCCCAACGTGCTAGCTATGGTCGTGGGCGTCGTTGTTGGCACGTTTTGGTCTCCTTTAGTCGTACCGTAGTGTGCCTCCTACACGCGAGTGGGTTTCATCGTTTCGAGGGAATGTCATTCGTTGCCTCGTTCTCCACGCTGGGCATTTAATGCTCTTAATTGCTTAAACCCTGAGTGAAATGTCCATTTTGCCCCTATCTTTCGCGCTTCTAGGCGTCAGTTACTGTTCAGTTTTCATTTCTTTTGCGTTTCAGTTTCCCACTCCCAAATTGCTATCACACACTCTTCCTTTCCTTTCCACATTCTCTGAAATTCTTCATTCCTAATCGCCCTCCAAATCTCTGCGATACTCCCAGTCTCTTTTGATCATCATCATCATTCTGGTAAGCCCTTTCTTTCTTTCATGCCTCTTAGCTTTGTTGTGTGCTTATATGCTGTTTACATGCTTTTCCCTGCTCCTGCCTGTTTGGATTAAGTGTTGGATTTGCATGTTTGACTTGTAACAACGTTAGGTAGATGCTAGGGGGTTGCCATTTAGGTTCCTGATTTTTTCTCTTCATTTAGCTATAGATTTAGCCTTGGCTTAACTGTAGATAGGCTCACTGTAGCATTTAGCGTTAGTTCCTGTTTGGTCATCCGGTCCGAACGATATCGTTGGGATTCTCCTGGGGGAGGGTCCTTAGTTAGCTGACGACATAGCCAAGACCTGAACGTCTTTCTTTGTTGCCGACTTAGACCTTGGTGCAACGTCCCTCCCAACTACGACATTCACGATGGTGAGGCCACGGTCATCATCTTCGGGCTCTTGCCTTGGTTTCACGGTGTGGCTCCTGTCGTCGCCAGATTGGTCGCGCTCTTGCCTCCTGGGTTATCTTATGAGGTGAGAGAACTCCACTAGCTTACCTTCCCGGATCGCCTGCTCCAGGGCGTCCTTTAGGTCAAAACAATCTTGGGTTTTGTTGCCGAAGCCCTTGTGGTAGTCGCAGTAGAGATTCTTGTTCCCTCCAGTTCTGTCATTGAGCTGGCGAGGCTTCAACAAGATGCATTTGTCGGCTATCTGCTGGTATAGCTTAACGATCGGGGCCGTCAGGGGGTGTAGTTAGTGAACTTTCCTACCCAGGAGAATGGCTTGAAGCTTTTAGCTGGCCCTCCGTCCTTGGAGTGCTCCTTAGGCCTTTCCCCGTTACCGGGCTGGCGAGCAGGGTGATAGGCGGGTTGCCGCTTGTTAGCTGCCACAACTTGGCTGAACTCCTCGTCGTTGATGTACTCTCTAGCCACATTTTGGATTTCTTGCATTATCTACACAGGTTTAGTGGTGAGGTATTTCCTGAAGTCTTCATTCAACAGCCCGTTTGTCAAACACAAGCTGGCCATCGAGCCGGTCAGGCCGTCAATCTCTAGGCATTCATCATTGAACCCGTCAAAATACTTCCTAGTCGGTTCCCCGCTTCTTTGCGTCACCCCCAGCAAGTTAATTGGGTGCTTTGCTTTGGCAATGCGCGTGGTGAACTGAGCCAGAAAAGCGCGGGTTATATCTGCAAAAGTCGTCACAGAGCCTTGAGGGATGGCGTAAACCAGCGGATTTCCGGTCCCGCCAAGGTCACGGGGAAGGTGCGACATCGCACCTTATCACCCACACCTTTCAGGTTCATCCTGGCCTCAAAGGTCGTTAGGTGCTCCTAGGGGTCCTGGGTCCCGTCGTACCTCATGTTTGTTGGCTTGTCGAAATGTTTCGGTAGTCGGACCTCGAGGATGGAGTGGTGGAAAGGGGTTGCCCCCATGATTACGGGTTGTCGCCGCCTCCTTAGTCTCTCCTTGCTATCTTCTCGGTTTTCCTCCTCTGTATGTCTCACTAGAGGTCGAGTGTAGATTCTGGGGTCTTGCCGTCTCCTCGGCACTTCCCTGCTTTCTCCCTGGCCTTCTGACTGGGATCGGGAGGTCGGCGTGCGTCTAGAGCGGTCTCTCCGGGGGCTTCTTCCCCTGGTTTTCCCCTCCTTTGAGGAGATCGGGAACGAGATTGACTCGAAGTGGGCTGGAAGCGCTCTTTGTTTGCTAGCTCCCGCTCCAGGTTTTGCACCCTGTGGCACAACTCCTGCATTATTCTTGCACTGTCGCTCCCCGTTCCTCCAAAGGGACGCCTTTCCTGGGAACGGGAGGGGAGATCATCTCGCCGGGGAGGGGATCTTGTGCGCTCGCTGGAGGAAGCCAAGAAGGCTACCCTATTGGTTCGGTGAACCAAGTCCTCCACACGTGGCTCACCTCCATCCTCTCTTTCCACTGGTCCCAACGAAAAATCCATTCAGGCCAGTCCCCACAAACGGCGCCAATGTTCGTGACTTTGGGTCTCGGACGGGTCGGAGATGTTTTGAGTGTGTGATGGTGAGAACCAGCTTGGATCTGGGTCACTGGCGCGTGGATGGTCTTCCTGGATAGGTACTGGCACGTGTGGACTGAGACTTCGTGACCTCCCGAGCTGATGATTTGATGAGGGGGAGCCACCTGGAAAAAGGACTCCGACGCTCAAGTCAAAAGTCGTACCAGGTGGCAGTAAAAGTGAGGAAATCGTGACGTATCTTGGGGGAGTGGTTGAGCCCTCCCCTTATATACTCTGTACCTAGGGCGGGTCCCACAGGAGCAGACCCGCCTTTCAGGAAGCTTCCTTTCCCCCCAGCTGTCATGTGCTTGGCTGGAGGGGGAAAGGTATCGGTCTTCCTCCCGATTCGGGCTCGACATGCCCATCGAGTCGGCCGCTCGGACTGGGGGAAAACGCCTGATGGGCTGGGCCGGAACAGTAATATAATTTAAATTTGATATTTATTTATTAGAGTATATAATAATTAATAAGAATAACATGGTTAATTTGTTACTTTGTTAGAGTCATACTGCATTTTCCTAGTTTTTCATCTCGCTATTTTTCTGTTTTATATTTTTCTCTAATTAGTACTACTCCTATTTTCTTTTTTTTCCTTCTCTCCTTCTTCTTATTTTTATAATTTTTTTGTTTTACACTCTCATCATTTTTATTGTTTCACTCTCTAAAAAGATAAAAAAATTAAAAAAACTCAAACAAAAAAAATAAAAAAAATATGTAACTTTTTATTTTATTTTTTGATTTATCTTTTCTAATAAGAAGCACAAAAATTTTAAAAAGAAAAACACATAACTTTATAAATTAAAATATAAAAATTATGCACGAAGAAAGAAGAAAAATAAAAAAAAATAAAAAAACTGCAGCATTATATTTTATGTGTCGTAATTAAGAAGTTTCGAGATCAAAATTAAAAAATTTTTATGTCGTGGTAAAAAAATTTCTATGCTATTCTTTTGTTTTATATTTTCTTTAAATAATTTTTCCTTCTCTTTCTTTCTGTTTTTATAGTTTTTTTGTTTCATATTCACATAATTTTTAATATTTTATTCTCTAAGAAAAATATAAAAAAAACGTGCAACTTTTTATTTTATTTTTTGGTCAATTCTTTTTGATAATAAATACAGAAATTTTACACAAAAAAAAGAAAAATAATCGAAAAAAACAAAAGAAAAAAAAGGAAGGTGCAATATTAAGTCTAAAATCTTAAAAATTTTTTATGTTAAAATAAATTTTTTTTTTGTGTCAATGTTAAAAAATTTGTGTATGACAATTAAAAATTTTGGTACTATTTTTTCGGAAAAAAAAAAGGGATGGTGTGATTTCATGTACATATCTGTGAACAATTTTTATTAAATTTAGACAAACTTAATTAAAATGAGTTGATAAAAATTACTTAAATTTAAATGTATAGCAAAATTCTTATATTATATATTCAAAATCAGATGTGCGCAAGGGATATCTTCACTTATTGAAGAAGATTCCATTACCGTAACCATCATACAATTCCTGTAAAAAAAATCATACAATCGACTAAGGTTATTTTTAAATAGGGTTTCATATATGAGATTGAGTTGAGTTGTGAATGACCTACTAAAAATAACCTACTACGTACGGCTACGGCCATTAATCATTATAGTTGATGCGTTGATGGATATTTAGTGCTATACATCGGATGTATCGTATATTCGTATTATATAATATACGTTAAGGTTAAGATTTATATCCAGTTATTTTTATATAAAGTTAATAGTTGATAATTGTTAGATAATTTAATAAATTTAATTAAATTATCATCTAATAATATTAAACACGAAAATAATTATTCCTAAATTTTTATCATATGTTAATTTATAGTCAATACAAGATTTTTTAATGGGATATTCTTAACGACCATTTCCTCTACGCATCGGACACTACTCCTAGGTTGGATACTTCCCCAACCTCTATCCAAAGAGACAGATAAAATTTGTTGGAATATACAAGTCCATGATCGAGTATCCCAATGGAGAAATAACCAAAACCATAAAAAAGAGTCAACAATTAAAATTTATTTTAACTATAAAAAATCTTGTAATTTATAACTAATTTTTAGATGAATAATGATCTAATTTGTGATATAAAAAAAAAAAAAATTAACTTTGTCCTTTGAGAACCTAGCTTACATACAGGGGTGTATTCAAAGTTGAATATTCTATCGATACCTACAACAAGAATATTCGGAGGGTATACACGACGCGGAAACCCAGAAAACCAAGACATATAGTTGTGTATATATTTATTAGTTACAAGGTGAAGCAAATATGTATCTTTACTAGTTGACGAAATTAAATTAGAGTGAACTCTATCATATAAACAACAATAAGGATGCACTTCATGAAGAAACTGAGAAAGCTGGTGGAGCAAACCCAGCCTGAGTGGCGTGACAAGTTCTTGTGTTATAAGGAATTGAAGAAGCTCTTGAAGATTATTTGTCCCAGAGACCAATTGCTGTTTTTGGATCCCAGATATGTCAACCACTTCCTTCAACTCTTGCTGGCAGAAATTGACAAGTTCAACGCTTTCTTTGTTGAAAAGGAGGAAGAGTACATCATCAAATGGAAGGTATATTAATGTATTATATATTATTATTACTCTTTCTATTATTGTATTATTACTCATTCTATTAATGGTGTTTGTATTACAGGAATTGCAAGACAGAGTTGATAGGGCCATTGATTTGGATTCAGATGCAGAACTGATGGCATTAGGGAGGGACATGGTGGATCTACATGGAGAGATGGTTTTGTTAGAGAACTATAGCTTGCTCAATTACACAGGTATTATTAATATATGCATGTTCCTATATGCATGATCCTATATATATGCATTAATTATTGTCTCCTAAATATTTGTTTTGTTATTACTATTTACTGAAGTGATCTTTGGTTAGTTAAGATTATATTTTAAAATTGTCCTTTTAATGATTAGTATTATTGAATAAAAAAATGATTTAATTTTGTATATTGAATGGATACATTAAATACAGATAAGAGATTTGTTTGTATGTGCAGGATTAGTGAAGATAATAAAAAAATATGATAAGCGAACAGGAGCACTACACAGATTGCCTTTCATTCAACAAGTGTTGAACCAACCATTCTTTAAGATTGATGTGGTGAATAAGCTTGTAAAGGAGTGCGAGATAATACTGAGCATTCTTTTTCCCTTATATGAAGGGCCATCAACAAATGATGAGAACTATGATCATGAAAATAATAATAATAATAGGAACAATGAAACAAGTGGAGAGATCCCAAAGATGCAGCAGGTTTCCGAAGAAGTTCCTGATAAGATTGAAAACATGGAGAATGAGTTCATCAAATTAACTTTGATGGCACTTCAAACCCTCAGAGAGATTAGGAGCAGTGGAAGCTCTTCTTCAACTCCAAGCATTTAGAGGATGAATAAACTCAAAACAAATAACTGCACTACATCATAAAATGGCAGCAAAGTGATCCATCAGAATCCGTTGACTCTCACTATGTTTGCGAGTGTTTATTTTGGAAATAATAATAATAATAATTGAAGGATTTAAAAGAAAATGAATTCCTCAATTTTCTTTTTAGAAATTGAGAGAGTAAAATGTGATTTCTTGTCGTTAATATATTAAAATATTAGAAATTATATTTTATTCTTTCAATTTTTTTTAACAGTTGAGAAGATTCATTTTCTATTTAAAGTATAAGCCTTACTCGATGTTGCATTTTAAATCCTTCTCATTATTATTATTATTATTATTATTATTATTATTAGAAAAAGTCTAGGGGACCAGCAACTTTATCAAATTCTAGCCAGCATGTAATCAACAAAGAAAAGTAAATCATGGATGAAATTTCACATCAATCTCATAGCATTAAAATCATTATTGATGGCTATTTAATGGCTACAAATCACAAAAGTTGCTCGCTCTAGCACTCCTCGTAATAATAATAATATTATTAGTCTAAAACTTAAAACTCGACATGGCCTAAACCTTGTTGCACATTTTTTACTGCCTTCATCCCTATTTTTATGTGCGTTGTAATATTTGTATTAACGCTCTTTTGAGTCATTTCCACATAATATAGCATCTACTTTATTATAACAACTAAAAGATATCCACAATAATAATACAAATATTAGATATTATATTTAGGACAATAAAAAGGTTCATGTAGCTGGGTAGGTAAGTTAACGTGGATAATGTTATGTTTCTGTAATTTAATATAGGTTGAAAATAATATTAAAATAAAATAATAAATTTATTAAAGAAGATATTGTGTTGAAATTATTTGATTAGAGAATGAAGATGATAAGGAGATTGAAATAGCCGCGAAAGAAGAAGACAGGGAGCTAAGGTGAAGAAGTGAAGGATGTTGCAGTTGAAGCTACACTCAATCCCTTCATCACTTTCTTCTTCTTCTTCTTCTTCTTCCAATCCTCTCTGCCTTCAGAACCATTCCTTTCTCTCTCCAAAGTTCCTTCCTTTTTCTTCTGTTACTCCAAAGCCCTTCTCCATCACATGCCGCCACTCCGACCTCTTCGACCAGAAAACCTTCTCCTCCTCCGCACCTTCTTCTTCTTCTTCTTCAGGTACCTCTTTCTATCCCTTTCTTCAATTAAACAGTTTTTGTTTGCTGAGAGAGAAAACAAAGCCTAAACCCTAACCCCTAATTCTGGTTTGATGTTTGTATGTGTGTGTGTTCAGGTGGAGCTTTGCCACCTAGGGTTTATGTTGGTCACTCCATTTACAAAGGGAAGGCTGCACTTTCCATCACTCCTAGGCCTCCGGAATTTGCACCGCTCGATGTATGTTGCTTCATTTTGGCTTTGGTGGTCGTTATATCATTGGATCTGTTCTAATCTTTGTGGACTATAATGGTGAAATTTTGCAGTCAGGGGCATTCAAAATATCTAGGGAAGGTTATGTTCTGCTTCAGTTTGCACCCGCAATTGCTTCGCGCCAGTATGATTGGACTAGAAAGCAGGTGAATTTGAGGATAATGACATGCTGAGTCTGTTTCACGATATCTGTCACTTCGGAATTTGATCTTCAGAAACTAAAATAGATTATTCTGTTGACTTTGTGAGTTACTCTTGTAGTTTACAATGTCTGGTCCTGTTTGCTTGATTGCAGGTGTTCTCTTTATCAGTGGGTGAAATGGGAACTGTGATCAGCCTTGGCGCAAGGGAGTCTTGTGAATTCTTCCATGATCCTATGAAGGGCAAAAGGTACTTCTATGCTGTACTTTTCTGAATTCTAATTATTATAAAATGTGAATTTTTAATTGGATTAACATATTATAATGTCACTAATTACTGTTTGATTTGTCTTGTGATAAAAATTGCATGCTGTATTTATAGGTTTGGCAATAAAAAAGGACTGAAATTTTATATTGTGCAGTGATGAAGGTAAAGTTAGAAAAGTTTTGAAGGTGGATCCTCTTCCGGATGGTTCTGGTCACATGTTTAACCTCAGTAATCCTCTTTCCTTTTGTGAACCTTTGTTGTTTAATTTAATTTTCTTGCCATTTTGATTCGGTCCATTACATATGTTGCGATTTGCAAAGAGCTGATAATATCACAGATCAATGGAATATTTTGACGGTGATCAGTCTTTAGTGTAGTTATCTAAAGAGTATCATATATTACCATTTTTATGTTGATGCACACAATATAAAATTATAATGAAGTGATATGCAGTTATGTTTGCTCCGATTCTGACTTTGTTATGTTATTTTTGAAGGTGTTCAAAACAGGATTGTGAATGTCGATGAAAACATCTACATCCCTGTTTCAAGAGCAGAGTTAACAGTTTTGAGCTCAATTTTCAATGTATCTCTCTCTCTCTCACAAGTCAAAATTTGCATTGCTAAATTCTATTATAATCCAGTCGGAAACCTATGGCAGCTGAAATGACTGATTACCATATAAGAATATTAGCACTCAATATCTGACTTATATATGAAACTGCTTTGCATCGATAGTAATAGCAGCTCTACCTTTTTACGGCATGTTCTTGGGTGTACATATGGAGCCCATCCATGAAATTTCATCCCCATCTTTTGTTTTTTACTCCCAAACCAAACACGTCCTTGGTCTGGAATATTTCTATGTTCCTTTTGTCTGGCCAAACAAGGAGTACGTGTTATGCTTTAAGAAGGCACCAAATCTTAAAAAGATTTTTGCTGCTTGTCACTCAAAGAGAATCCAAATATTTGAATAGCTTAAGAGTTCATTGGCGAGATGACCTCAATATGTTATTCATTATGATAATATACTTTCTTAAGCCTTAAAAACAAGGACTTGTCTACAACACAACATGGTTCCTGCTTGCTTAAATGTAATTTGTCTTCTTTGTATACAACCTTGCTATTATTTCATTCACTCTTGTTTTTGGTTATCACTACAGTTTATTATGCCATACCTTCTTGGTTGGCACACCTTTGCGAACTCAATAAAGCCAGAGGATTCGAGAGGAGCGAATAATGCAAACCCTACATATGGAGGAGACTATGAATGGAATAGATTGTGATCATCAGCTTTCTGCCATTGCATAGCACCACCTATTTGAGCCTTCTCTCAACTTTGAAATGGGTTAAATTCACTTTCGTTTTGCCCTGTTAGCTGATAATGGTTTTAGGAATTTTGAGATGGTAGTGTTGGGATCACTTGCTTTCCTTTGTAGTATACTTGTATGTCTTATGAGTTATGACTAGTGTGTTCAATGAAGAGATTGCTCAAACGTGTTTATAAATTGCTCTAATCACTTGAATCAAATACTAGTGCAATTGGGCTTGAAAAGGAATTTCCAAAAGAGATAGCGAATTTGAAAGATTTTATTTTTATTGTAATTCTTCTTATTCATTTTTTAATGATTTTTTTTTTTCTCGCATTACACAATTCTTTAGAAACTTAGTTGTTTTATTACTCAAAAAAACCTATTTAAGAAATTCATAGAAGTTTATAACTTAGAAGTATCAATTGGAAAGATTTAAGAGAATAATAATATATGAATATATAACTATGGTTTTGTTTTTGTTTTGTTTTTTTTTTTTTTTCAAAAACACAATGGAAAGAAGAATGAGGATATAAAAAAGTAAAAAGGGGAGGGGGGGGGGGTGAGGATATAGTTTATTACTTTTTGCAATTTTATAGATTCAAACTCTAATTAAAGAAAAACAGATCTCTCAAGTCTCAAGCAAGTTTAAAAAAAGAAAGACTTAAAAAGTGTTTGGAAAAAATAGCAAAATAAAGTTCTAAGTTGGATTGAAAGATTTCAGTCAAGCAAGAGATGATAGAGGGAAAGGAGCAAAATAGCAAAACATTAATCCTTAAAACACTAATAACCTCAAAATCATGCATTTGACAAAAAGATAACCCTTTCTTTTAGGCACTTTCTTAGGCCTCTACCAAATTTGCACCAATCTCAACCTAAATAATTGGACATCCACAACACTCGTTTATGGTGCTTTCTACTGCCCATTACCATATAAATATCAAATCTTTCATTCTAACATGGGGAGCTTTGTTTTTAACTTCTTGTTAATTAACAAGGAGTCCCTAGGCAAGGCGTCTTTTTACAATAATTTTTTTTTTCTTCTCAATAAAATAAAATAAAAGCTCTAGCCATGGCATCAAAAATTCAAGTTTTGTTGCCAATTCTTTTGTTGGCACTAACCTGCATTCCCACTATGTATGCCAACATCCTAGAAACCGATGCGTATATCAAGGATATAACCAGAGACTTTGATCCTTATTGGTGGCAAAGAGCTGAGGTTGCTAAAATAGAAAACCAAAAAGCTTATTTTCCTGATCCCTATGCCGTCTCCAGCGACTTCACCTCTGCTATTACCGAGTAAGCCTTAATTTTCAATTGACCATTCATGATTTTAAGTTAGATGAATAATCGTTTGAAAATATTTTCATGTGATGATAATCATCGAAAAGCTGTTACATAATTTGACATGTCCGATCAAACTGTTTAACATAATACATATTAACATCTTAGTTATCAACTTATCATAACTAATTTGGGATGATTTCGTGATTAGCTTATTAATATCGAATATTTGAATCCCGCCTTACAACCACAAACTCTTAAATGAAGTTTCGACTTGCGATAGATTAACCCTTGTCCGTGGACATAAAAAAATATCCTAACTATCATTTTAAGATGAAAATGTCTTCATTTGAGTGGCTACCTTAAATTAAGACTATGTTACATTTATTTTCCTATATTTTTTATTTTGCAACCACATTTATTTTCCTATATTCGCCTTACAACCACATTTATTTTGCAATTAGGACTATGTTACATTTATTTTCCTATATTTTTTATTGTCAAAAGTGTTAATTTATTTATTTTTTCATTGATAAATTTACAGTGAAATTGCTAGAGTAACTTCTGGACAGATTGGAGCAAGTTCTGGAAAGATTGGAGCAGCTTTTGCTTTTGGACCGATTGGAGCAAGGAGGTTTTTGAGGGAAAAATCCACACCCACCAGCCACTGATTCTTTTGACAAGCAGTTTCTGCTTCTGCCTTGCGTCAATCACATCCCTACTCTCATAACTAGAACTCAAATGTTTTTGATATAAGAAGAAAAAAAACTAATAACAAAGTCTCAAATTTTGGTCAGCACTAGTGTCATATCACTTCAATTCATTGTGCATTGGTGTAGAATGATATTTAGTCCCAAATTTTTCTTCTTTATGTTTAATCGGATGGAAATAACTTTTGAATTAGCATGATCTCTATTTTTATTTCTATCATGATATCAGAGTTTTTTTTTCCTTGTAAAATCTCATACAATTTATATAATGAATGTGATTCGTCCTGAACACTGGGTAGGCCGAGCTTAAGCACTTCCGAGTGGGTCGTCAACAGAGAGGAAGAGCTTTACGTCGGCCGATGGACAAACACCGCGGCGGAAATACCTGCAAAAGATACTCCGACGCTCAAGTTAGTAATAGTCTCAGAAAAGAGAGAGAGTAATTAAGTGAGAGTGAATAAGTAAATGTGAAAACTGATAGTGGAACCTGAGACCTAGCCAAGCATGTTAGCTAGGTTTTATAGAAGTTGTCTTCTGCCCGTTAGTGGATAAGTTCTAGTTTATAGGTTAGTTGAGATATTCTGTTTTGGTGCTATAAACTAGTTTAGCACGTTTCCTATTTTCAGTTGCGTGATGCTGTTTCGGTCCTGATCACGTGCCGAGATTTTCGGACGGCTGATACGGGACCGAGCTTTATGATGCACGTGTCTTTTATTTGAATGGGTGAGGCCGAGCTTATCTGCTTTTGTTCCGAGCTTGTTTAACGTGACATCAGCCTCGGATATTTGTGTGCCGAGTATTCCGGGTGACCGAGGATACAGGTACCGTATCATAGCCCCCAAGCTTGCCTTGGTGTGGACAGGACTAAGGCGAGCTTTTGGACCAAGAGTATTGGATCCTCGGTTGCCGAATTTGTTTGTCGCATATGGTCGCTGTAGCCCCCAAGCTCGGCTTGGTCTTGTTTGGACTACGAAACGGTTTTCTATGTGTTTAATACTTGCTTCGTTCTTCGCGCCTCTTGACATGATTGACGTGAAACGTGCCCCGCATCCCTAGGTACCCCTGTCCGTCGGATTTGGAGGTCATTAAATTCCCCTCTTTTTTGACGACGAGGATTTAATGTGGGATTTTTGTGTAACCGTTTAGGTTACTGGGCTTATTCCTTTATTACCTTTGCTTTTTGTAAATGCTATTTGCTGCTGTTTTCTGGAGAAAAGGAGTTTTGGTTTGGTTTGTCTGAGAATGTCTAGCAAAGGTCAGTGTTGAATTCACGTTTTTTTCTTCCTTCTTGTGCTTTATTTTTTCCTTTCTTTGTCTGCAATGGAGAACTGTGATGTGGTTGATCCGTGTGGGTGGGTTGATGCCAGGGTGAGGGAATATGCATCTCAGTTTGATAATGAGGAGTCAGTAAAGTTACTGGGGTCAGACTTGTGGGTTAGAAAGGGTAGTAACATTAGGATAGAGTTGTTGCCGTGTGGTAAAGAGGACCGAGTCTGTGACCAGTTGAGGGATTGGTCTTTCTTTTATATGTATAGCTGTTTGTTTACCGAATTGGGGGTCAAACTGCCTTTTACCGAATTTGAATGTGGGGTCTTATACTGGTTGAACTGCGCCCCTACCCAGCTGCACCCGAATTCTTGGGGTTTTGTACGGGCTTTCGAGGTATTGATGGGGTTATTAGATTACCCCCCTTCTCTGAGGCTTTTCTTCTCGTTGTTTCAAGCTAAGGGGGTGGGACGTGGGTTATGGGTAAATCTTAGTAGTTATCCGCGTCGGGCTATCTTTGGTCTGTATAAATCTTCTTTTAAGGATTTTAAGTCGATGTTTGTTAAGGTGAGGAGTGTGCCCGAGGAGTTTCCCTTCTATTTGAATGAGCACTTGGTCGAAAAGTTCCCCTTGTCTTGGTGTCCCGAACCTTATCAGGTATTAGACGTAGATGATAGGCATCCAGATGATGATATTATGATGAGCTTTTTATTTAAATCATTGGGTCCGAAGGGGTTGTTATCGATTGCCGAGATGTTGAAATGGGATACTAATAGACAGGCTGTTTATGATCACATAGGTAACGTAATTTGCCATGCTTCTGTCTTTCCTTTATAAGGTGCTCCTTCTGGTTTTTATTTGCTTGTTTTTGTTTTGCAGCCGAGAGGGCTCCTGCCATTACAACCGCGGGCCTGAAATCTTTCTTCAATCAGCGCAAGAAAGGTGAAAAGGAGGTGTCTTCGAATGCTGGAAAAGGTGTAGCTGCCTTGATTCATCCTGGGCCGAAACATAAGAGGAAGAGGGGACAAGCCCAGGGCAGCCTTGCCGAGGTTTTGGAGGGTAAGGGGGAGTCTTCTATGATTTTGGAGAAGGTTGAGTCTGCATACGAGTCGCAGAAAAGGCTTCACGGTTATGACGAGAATGAGCACGCTAGGTCTCTGTGGGCAAAGTTGTATCCTTTCAGTACTATGGCTGACGAACTGTGTTGTTTTCCGGACGATATGAAAATGATTGAGGAAGTCGGCCGAGCTGGTGTTAGTCGGTTTCTGCAGGTATAGTTTATTTTGTTTATGGTTGTGGCTTTTTGATGTCTCTTATTATATTGTTTTATTGTCGTAGGTGATTGGTGCTCGGATTGTTGCCATTGGCCGAGCACAGGAGCTTGCCCTGGATCGGGAGCAGATGGAAGCTTCCCGTGTAGAAGAGCTGTCTGGGATCATTCAGGAAAAAGATCAGAAAATCGCTGAGCTTGTTGCTTCTATGGAGAAAAAGGAGTTGGAGTTGGCCGATGAGAAAAAACTTCAAAAGTCTTTGTCTGAAAAATTGAAGGTTGTGGAATCTGAGAACGATCAGCTCTCTGCTAGGGTCAAAGAGTTGGAAGGAGGAGTTTATGAGGCTTTTGCCCAAGGGTTTGACCGTGCTGTTTCCCAAGTCAAGGTGGTGTGTCCGGAAGCTGATCCTTCAAAACTTGATGTCATGAAAGTGGTTGTTAACGGTGAACTTGTTGAAGATGAAGGTGCTGGTGAGAGTGAGGGATCTAGCATAGGTGACAAGGCAGACTAGGCTTTTAGTATTTGATCTTGTTTATTTTGTATATTTGTAGCATGCTTGAAACTTGTGGTTGTTTTATCTTGAACTATGTTTTCGAATATTTGGCGATAACATTTTGGGTACCGAGTATGTAATTCGGTTGCGATACTTTTGTTTTCCGAGCATATAGCTCGGCTTGATGATGACATTTTCTGATGTCTTGGGTATGATTATCTTTTTGAAAACAATCGAGTGTAAGTGTAAGTCATTTCTTTTGAACAAAGTTGTTAAGAAATAAGAGCGGGTGCTCTAGTGTTGTAATTTTGTGGTTTTGACTTTATGAAATATGATGCTCTTGCAATGATGAAAAGCATATGTTGTGTTGTGGTTGCAATTATGTTCGCGTTTGATGATTGTTGGTAAAGAGAGCAGTAGCTCAAACATAAGGTGTCTGGTAGAGTGATCCTTTAGGATTTGCTTTAAAATATTTTGTTTATCTTGTGCTTCTCCGGGGATCATGCTCGGAACGCGTGTGTCTCTCTTCGAGTGTGGAGCTCGAATTAATTTCAAACGTTCCTTTGATGGAATGTTTGGTAGAGATAAAATGTTAAAAAATGCTAGTTTTTACTTGTCCGAGTATTGTGCTCGGTATGTGCATGTGGAATTCCGAGTATGAAGCTCGGATCAGTTTAATTAGATAAACTTTGACTTATTCTTATGCTGGTAATTTTCCGAGGAGTATGCTCGGCTCGTGATGGTAAGGTTCCGAGGATTATGCTCGGATAATTTGAAGTGTTTACTAACTGAAACGTATGCTAACTGTCAAAATGAGAACACATTAAGTTGTATGGGTACAATGATTTGTTGCGTCTGGCCTCGTTAAAACCCTTTCCGAGTAAAACCCTTGTGTTTTGGGAAAAAACCGTCGGAGGGAAAAAGAGTACCATCATTCGCTATTATACAGGCTATGTCATGACTGATATTTTCTTAAAGAGGAGACATTCCATGTTCCTGGGAGTTGTTCTCCTCTAAGGGTTTCTAGTTTGTAAGCCCCCTTTCCGAGGTTTTGGAGAACTCGGAAGGGACCTTCCCAATTTGCCGCTAATTTGCCATGTGCTGGTGGTTTCCGTGCATCCTCTGTTCGTCTGAGTACAAGGTCTCCATTGTTGAAAGACCTGTGGACTACTCTTTTGTGGTGTCTTTGCTCTAGGTATTGTTTTCTGGCTCGCTGCTTTATGGCGGAGATGTCTCTGTCTTCTTCTACGAGGTCCAGTTCGACTGACCGAGCTTGTTGATTGTTTGGTTGATTATAGAGCTCGGTCCTTAGTGTTGGGATGCTGACTTCTACTGGAATGAGCGCTTCTGCGCCATATACCAATTTGAAGGGAGTTTCCCCTGTGGCAGATTGTATGCTGGTGTTGTAACTCCATAGAATTTCTGGAATGAGGTCGGCCCACTCCCCTTTAGCTTCGCCGAGCTTTTTCTTTAATCCCTGCAAGATAATTCTATTAGCTGATTCAACTTGTCCGTTAGTTTGCGGGTGCTCTACTGAGCTGAAGTGATGTTTGATGTTAAAGTTTGTCAGAAAGGCGGCGAGCTTATGGTCTGTAAATTGTCTTCCGTTATCTGAGATTATTTCTCTTGGGATACCGAATCTGCATATGATATTTTTCCATAGAAAAGATCGCACTTTTTCTGATGTTATGTGTGCTAGTGGTTGTGCTTCTATCCACTTAGAGAAATAATCGATTGACACTAAGAGGAATTTTACCTGGCCTGGCGCTTTCGGAAAGGGTCCGAGGATATCCAATCCCCACCTATCGAAAGGCCAGCTTACCTCTATGGTATGGAGCTCTTCGGCTGGGGTCTCTGAGAGGGTGGCATGCTTTTGACAATTATCACATGCTTTGACTTTTGTGATGCAGTCCCGTTTTATCGTCGGCCAATAGTATCCTGTTCGCAAGATCTTTGCTGCTAATGCTCGGCCGCCGATATGGTTGCCACAGACTCCTTCATGCGTTTCAGCCATAACCTCCTCGGCTTCCTCTTTGCTGATGCACTTGAGCAGTGGTTGTGAATGTCCTCGCCTATATAAGGTGTTTCCGAGCATTGTATAGAAGCTTTCTCTTCTTCTGAAGAGCGGCAAGTTTGGCTCACCTTTTGGAATGGTGCCTGTATTGATGTAATCGAGAAAAGGTGTTCGCCAGTCTGAGACCTGTGTAATACTTAGAATCGTATCCTGTTCAAAACTTGGTCTGTTAAGTGTTAGCTGGGACAGTGCCGATGTGTTTTCGGCTTGCCGAGTTGTGGCTAGCTTAGATAACACATCGGCCCTGGTGTTTTGTTCTCGGTTTACATGGATAATATCAAATTCTTTAAATTTTGAAATTAGATCCTTTGTTACGAGCCAATATTTCTCTAACAAAGGATCTTTTACCTGAAACTCGCCCTTTATTTGATGTACCACTAAGGAAGAATCACAGTAGGCTGTTATTCGAGGTATTTGTAGTTGTAGGGCGAGCTTTAGTCCAGCAAGTAGGGCCTCATATTCTGCCTGATTGTTGCTTGCGTTGAAGCGGAACTGTAGTGACTGCTCGGCCACCACCTTGTCTCCCTCTTTTAGTAGTATTCCTGCCCCACTGCCTTCTTTGTTTGACGCTCCATCTACATGTATGCTCCAACTGACTTCTGTATTATGTGTATCATTAGTCATTTCCGATATAAAGTCGGCTAGCACCTGTGACTTCAGTGTTTTCCTTGGTTCGTACTGGATGTCGAACTCGGAGAGCTCAACCGACCATTTTATCAATCTGCCGGCGAGCTCGGGTCTGGTTAATATCTGCCTTAGCGGTTGGTTCGTTCGTACTATGATTGTGTGGCTTTGAAAATAGTGCCGCAGTCTTCTTGCTGTGGTGATTAGTGCTAGCGCCAGTTGTTCTATCTTCAGGTACCTTGTTTCTGTTGGTTGTAGCACCCTACTGATGAAGTATACTGGGTTTTGCTTTCTTCCTGTTTCTGTTACTAAAACCGAGCTTATAGCATGGTTAGATACTGATAGGTATAAATACAGTGGGTTACCTGTCTCTGGTCTTTGGAGGATTGGTGGTGATGTTAAGTGTTGTTTAAGTTCGGTGAAAGCATTTTCGCATTCGTCTGTCCAGTTGAACTTCCTGCCTTTAGAGAATGTCTGGAAAAAGTGATAAGATCGGTTTGCCACTGCAGGTAGGAAACGTGACAGGGCAGCTATTCGTCCTGCAAGTTGCTGGACTTCCTTTACCGTTTTTGGGCTTGCCATGTTCAGCACGGCCCTGCACTTTTCTGGGTTGGCCTCGATGCCTCGAGATGTTAACATGAATCCCAGGAACTTCCCTCCTTGTACTCCAAACGCGCATTTATCTGGATTGAGTCTCATGTTATATGCTCGGAGTTGTCTGAAGATTTCTACTAGGTCGTCACAGTGTGACCCCTGCGAAGGTGTTTTTGCTACCATGTCATCTACGTAGACCTCCATATTGCGGCCTATCTGTTGTTGGAACACTTTGTCCATTAGCCTTTGATATGTCGCACCTGCATTCTTTAGGCCAAAGGGCATTACCTTGTAACAAAAATTCCCGTGTTCTGTTATAAAAGCTGTTTTGCTTTGGTCTTCTGGGTGCATTAGAATCTGGTTATATCCAGAGTATGCATCCATAAAACTCAAAGCTTTATAACCAGAGGCATTATCAACTAATTTATCAATGCAAGGCAGTGGATATGCATCTTTTGGGCAAGCTTTATTTAAGTTTGTGAAGTCGACGCACATGCGCCATTTACCTGAGTTCTTTCTTACCATTACCACGTTGGACAACCATGTGGTGAAGCGAATTTCTCTGATGAAGCCTGCGTTGAGGAGCTTCTGGGTTTCTTCGAGTGCTGCTTGTTTTTTCTCTTCTCCGAGGTTCCTTTTCTTTTGTGCAACTGGTTGGACTGTTTTGTCAATTGCTAGCTTATGGCAGATGACCTCTGGATTTATTCCAGGCATGTCGTCTGGCGTCCATGCGAAAAGGTCGGCGTTCTGACGTAGTATGCGAATGAGCTTTGCTCGGTCTGCCCCTTCTAAGGCTTCTCCAACATATGTGCATTGGTTGTCGTCTGCTGTTAGTGTTACTTGTTGAAGATTGTCCGTCGGCCGAGGTCTTTCGCCGAGGTCTTCCCTTGGGTCAAGATCGGTTAGTGTTGCTGTGTTGGCAGACGTTTGGATGGCTTGGACCTGGGGCCGAGCTTCCTGTTTTGTTTGGTCTGGTTTTAGACCAGCGTTATAGCATTGCCGAGCTTCTTGATGGTCAGCATGCACCGTAGCGATCTTGTTTTCCTGCACTGGAAACTTGACACACAGATGTAATGTGGACACCACTGCCCTGAATATGTTCAGTGCGGGTCTCCCCAGTATAATATTATAAGGGCTGTAACATTTTACTATTAGATATTGAATATCAATTGATTTTGACATAGGGATCTCTCCCATTGTGGTCTTTAGCCATATATGCCCCATGATGGGGACTCTTTCTCCGGAGAACCCAATTAGCTCTCCAGAGGAGGGTTGTATCAATTTCTCTGATAATTTCATTTTTGTGAAAGTAGAGTAGAATAAAACGTCAGCACTACTACCTGGATCTAATAATGTCTTTCTTACCAACAGTTCTCCGACCTGGATGGAAATTACCACGGGGTCGTCGAGGTTAGGGCTTGCTGATTTGAAGTCTGTTTGGTTGAAGGATATTGTGACGTCTGGTTCTTTGCCCTTCTTCGGCTGTATGGTTCCTTCGATTGCCATCATCGCTCTATAGCTCCGCTTCCTGGCCGAGCTTGTTTCTCCTCCGCCTGCGAATCCTCCTGATATGTGGTTGATGACTCCTCTTGGCGGGTCAGGAGTCGTCCTCTCTTTTTTGTCGTCAGCCGTTGCTTGCTTATGCTCTGCCCTGTCCGAGTTTCCTCCTCTGCCCTTCCTGGTTTCAATGTATTTGTCCAGGAGACCTTGGCGTGCTAGTCTTTCCAGGAGGTCCTTCGCGACGATGCAGTCATCTGTGGTATGACCGAACTTTCGGTGGAAGGCACAATGTTTTGTTTTGTCCACGAATCGTTGATCCTGGTAATTCCCTGCTCGGGCCGGTGGTTTTATGATTCTGGCGTTGAGAATCTCTCTGATGATGTTCTCTCTTCGGGTGTTAAATCTGGTGTATGTGTTGTACTTTGACGCGGGCTTAGGAGGTTTCTTTGTGTCCCTGTTGCCTGGCGATCTGAAAGTCCTTTCCTCATCTCTCCGATGTGGCTGTTTGTCTGATTTCTGGGCTTCTCGGAGTTCTTCGATCTCCATTTGCCCAGCCGCCCTTTCTCGGAATTCCTCTAGCGTCTTTGGCTTTGTTATGGCAATGGTCTCCCGAAACTTGCCAGGTCTGAGGCCGGCCTTGAGAGCATGCAAGTGAACGGCTGGGTCCAAGTCTTGGATCTCCATAGTGGCGTCAGCGAATCTGGTCATGTAGTCTTTCAGACTCTCGTGCTGACCTTGTTTGATGGTGCCGAGAAAGTCCGAGCCATGTACATATATTCTTGATGCAGCGAAGTAATCAATAAATGATCTGGCGAGGTCTTCAAAGGAGGAGATCGAACCTGCAGAAAGTTTAGAAAACCAGAGTAACGCTGCACCATCTAGGTAAGTGGGAAATGCTCGACAGAGGACGGGCTCATTGTTCGGGCCGTTGAAGAACATCATCGATTGGAACTTCTTCACATGGGCTCGGGGGTCGCCGAATCCCTTGTACGGCTCCAGCGCGGTGGGTAGCGCAAAGTTTTTTGGCATCTGGTAATTCGTGATCTCCTCGGAGAAGGGGTTGTCGAGGGTGAGCTTTTCCTTTGGCGGGACGATGTTTAAAGGGTCCGCCGTACTTTGAGCTGAGCCCTTGGAGTTCTCTCCATTACTTTGTGTTGAGAGCTCGGCTATCCTTCGTACCTCCGCCTGAAGCTCAGCGATCTGAGCTAGGAGGTCATCCTGTGAAAGTTGTGGATTTTCCTTGTCAGCCATGTCCGAGGATCGGGGATCCTGCAAAATAAGGTGAAAGACTAAACAAAGGAAACAGTGGGGTTAGATGTACTCCGGCCCCACGGTGGGCGCCAAGTGATTCGTCCTGAACACTGGGTAGGCCGAGCTTAAGCACTTCCGAGTGGGTCGTCAACAGAGAGGAAGAGCTTTACGTCGGCCGATGGACAAACACCGCGGCGGGAATACCTGCAAAAGATACTCCGACGCTCAAGTTAGTAATAGTCTCAGAAAAGAGAGAGAGTAATTAAGTGAGAGTGAATAAGTAAATGTGAAAACTGATAGTGGAACCTGAGACCTAGCCAAGCATGTTAGCTAGGTTTTATAGAAGTTGTCTTCTGCCCGTTAGTGGATAAGTTCTAGTTTATAGGTTAGTTGAGATATTCTGTTTTGGTGCTATAAACTAGTTTAGCACGTTTCCTATTTTCAGTTGCGTGATGCTGTTTCGGTCCTGATCACGTGCCGAGATTTTCGGACGGCTGATACGGGACCGAGCTTTATGATGCACGTGTCTTTTATTTGAATGGGTGAGGCCGAGCTTATCTGCTTTTGTTCCGAGCTTGTTTAACGTGACATCAGCCTCGGATATTTGTGTGCCGAGTATTCCGGGTGACCGAGGATACAGGTACCGTATCAGAATGAAATACTTCATTTAAATAATTAAGTGTGTGAAATTTATAATTTAAAGAAGTTATTTAATGATATATGTGACAATATTTGTACTGAAATTTTCACTAAAATAAAATAAAAAAAATTATTATTTCTCTAAACACGATTTTTGAATTTTAATTTTTTAAATAAGATTTTTTTTTTTTATATTTGGGCAAGTTCGCCGCACCCCGGCGAACTCTATAAAAATTAACAATGGTAACCATTATATCAGATTGAGTTTGAAACGTCAACAATGGTAACCATTATTATCGTCTCCAGAGTATATAAAGAGTACACAATAGTACACAGAAATAAATCGTATTTTATTTTTGGGAAATAGTTATTTTTTTAATTTATAATTAAAAAAATCCTTGTTAAATAGGGCTTATTCCAGTGTTTGGAGACGATGATAATGCTTGTTATTGTTAAATATGACTTGTTTTTTTAAATAAAAATCTTTGAAGAAGTCATGCTTGTTGTCTGTGTATTTTTGTGTACTCGTATATATTGTTTGGAGATCTATATAATATTTTGGAGACGATGATATGGATAAAAACGCAGGTTTTAAAAAAAATTTGTGAAGTTCGCCGGAGTAAGGCGAACTTGCTCTAAACAAAAAAAATTGTATTTGGAGAATTAAAGTTTAAAAATTGTTTTTGGATAAATAATAATTTTTTTATTTTATTTCAGAAAAAAAAAAATCTATTTGTACCTAATATTATATTATATTTCCACTTACTTAAAATATAACATTTAGGTCCACTCAGACGTTAAAGCTGTGCTGGTTTCTTTAAAAATTAAGAATCTTAAATAATATATAAATGCTTCAAATTAGAGATTAAAGATTTTAGTGGTTTTATGATTATGAATTAGCAGTCTGATGAGTTGGTTAATTATATTCCTTCTGACTTGTCAACAGCACCATGATTTTTAATTAATAAAACCACACGAATAATGGTAATTAATAATTGATTATGCTTTCTCCAACTTTGCTGATCGCACATCATTCTCGCTTACTCTAATTATGAACTACAAATTTTAAAATGATTATGATGAGTATTAACATAATAGTGTGAGATGCCGGCCCCTAAAGTTAATTAACAAAGAAGTTATTGAAAGCTTAGCTTGGATTATAATTTAACTACCGTAGCTATAAAAGCATGCAATAGCAAATTATAGCTGCAGCCTGCAGAGAAATGACTCTTCAGAGATAGTAATGATATAATGACCTTCATAAAGGAACTTAATTAGTTATGCTTGTAACTAACTATGACCTAGGTATAGTTGAAATTAGGTAATTAATGTTTGTAATGATGCCACGTGGAGATGGATATATATCTTAACTTCTACATACTCTCAACTATTATAGTCATCGTTTTTCTCCAAAATCAAGAGTCAATAAATATAATCATTATTATTATTATTGTTAAAATGTAAGAACTTGTTTTACATTTGTCTGAATTTTATTATTATATTTTGAATTATTTTATTATTAATGCTATGTTGAACTTTTTTTAAGAATCAACAAAGATCAAACTCTAAATGACTAAATTTTTAGGTTATAGAATTTTAATATTATATTATGAAATTTTAAAAAAAAATTAAAATAAATATAAAAACACAGGTGAATGATTATATTTTTAACACACTATTCTATAATTTTTTTTTGTTCTTTAAATGTGCAAATTTTTTTATTGGTTAATTTTTGTTATTCTCCTAATAAGACGGATCATGCATGTCCATAACAACTTAAATTATACGATGAAATATTGAAAACTAAAATTTGATAATCAAATCAAAGACAACCAAATGTGAAGATAGATTAAAGGATGCGTTTTGGTCTTTAGTCTTTAATTAGTGTTTACCTACGTCCTTTGTCAAAGATATGTATGGTGTATAGGGGAATATATATACTTTTACTTTGAAAAAAAAAAATATGAAATAAATCTGCAACCCATCACTTAAAAATTAAACCCTAACCTCTTATACGCCCAGTCTTAATTAAACACGTACTTAATTGAGAAATCAAACATTCGCAACGAAGATATAGGATTTAATATGAATTTAATGAATGAATGAATGAATAATATATATTGAACATACATCTTATGAAATTCAAGATTCAAGACTTAGCAACTCATATTACCGCGAGTGGTTTACTTAGAAGTCTAGGCATCAAGATTCAATATAAAGATTTAGTATTAAATCGTGATCGGAACATGCCAACAATCATGCATGTAACTTAAATCGACTTTACAAAAAATTTAAAAATAATTCAGATACGGACATCTTAATTAATTGCATCGTGTAGCTTATTCTTAGATTAGTGTTATTTTATCCGGCCCATATATATGTAAGACACAATTGAGGGGGAGAAAACATATTTATTTAGGAAAAGAGATAGGAAGTTAAATTTTTAGTTAATTCAAAGAGGTATGTCCTGAAAATAATTTTTTGAATTATTATTATTATGAAATGAAGGATATGGAAAAGGTGTTGTCTATATATGCTTTTTATTGTATATATATATATATTGACTGTGATACGTATATACCAAAATTAACTATCAAAGTCAACTATCAGTATGAAATACATGTTAAAATATAAATACGTATTAAAAATAAATTAAATCACATATGTATTTATATATATACAAATATATTAATAACTGATTTTAGTGTACGAATACTATCAAATAGTATTTTTGTATATATATAAGCTAGTAAAAGGAATTAAGCAAGGTTTAAATGTATATATAAATCAAAATTGACGGAGACTCACATTATACAAAAGCACCATAGTCAAGGATTGATATGAATACCCTATCACATTAAAAAAAAAAAAAGGATTATGAATACATCAGGTGAACTTGGACTGGGATCGGCATTTATGTGACATTTTACTAAAAGGGATATTCTTCAATTCAATTCTAATTTAATAAGGGTATATTTTATAAAAATGCTTTATTTTCTTCGGGTAATAAGAATTTATCGTTATATAGGTGGACGGTGACCATTGATTTTAATGGGTCCAACTTGGAGAGACTCACATATACTTAGTAGGAATTTATTCCCTCATTCAACAACCAGTATCCAACTATGGGAATTTTAAATTTCCCTAAAATTAAATAATTAGATAACTATTCTCCATTGCATCTGATAACTATTAATGTTGAAACCCTAAGTTATAATAATATTTCTATTTTGGTTTATTTATATACATGAAATCACGCAGAAAATTAAACTGAAATTTCCTGTGCCTTGTTGATATTAATTTAATTATTAATGTGACAGTCACTATCTGAATTTCAGCTTATGATATTATATTGAAGTCATGTCCTAAGCTTTCAGTATATAAAGAAAACGAGGCTCCTGGAAATGATAAAGAGAAAATTTGACGCTAAAAAGTTTTCCATTTGACACCAAAAAAAAAAAAAAAAAACTTATGGAGGATCATCATTTTAACATATTGGAGTCTAATGGGGATAATAATGAAGAAATCGGTGGCAATAAGGTTAGTTATTTAGCTCATGATGCTTTGATTATATAGCTACCCTTTTTCATAAATGATCCTAACCCTTGGATATAGCTAGATTATATTTTATGAGTTATTGATTTTCTATAATAATTAACACTTAACAGTTTCATAGGGTTTTTGCACAAAAAAAAAAAAAAGAAGTGTAACTTTATTTAAACACAATAAATGCATTGTATATTGTATGATGCATGAATGTCACTCTCAAAAATCAAAAGAGGAAATGATATAGCTGGAAAAATATGCTTTAATTAATTTCCTCATCTATATTGCTTTTCCCTGTTGATGAGTATGAATATTCTTTTAATTAACAGTAATATTAAAAGACAAAAAAAATAATTCAAATGTATTTTATTTAGTATTTATTAATTATTATAAAATAAAATAAATTTAAATTTTTTGGCTGATTTTTTATTTACCAAATATTATTGATTAGAATGCTTCCCCTCACAAAGTTCCAGCTTTTTATGTTTATAGTATAGCTGGCAATTTTGGAGGAAGAGAATTGGTTTTTCGATTCTTTCTATTGTTTTTAAAAATAACTTTCTAATAACATGTATGTTCAAATTAAACTAGTGAGATTCACTCATTATTTTTGAATCTTATTTTCGTTGTAAAGTATTTTATTTCCCTAAAGTAATTAAGAGTGGCTGTAATTAATTATACAGGGTTTAAGGTTTTTTATTTTTTCCCCATAGCGCTTTTGTTATTTGCTCTAATTCTATGCAAAAGACAAATTATATGCTCTAAAGTCTAAATTACCCTTAAGCACGCTAAGCTGTGCAACTGCATATATATGGCCAAACAAACAAGAATACATATTAGGAGAAAAATCATTGTTTGTTTTTCAGGAGAACATTTTTTTTTCCTTTTTTTTTTCGTGAACAAAATTGTATTTGCTGCAAAATTAAAAAATATTTTGTATAAAAGTAAATAATCTGATATTTGTATCAAATAGTAAATATAATTTTTTTTATTTATTAAAAGAAAAACCCTTTATATGCAATTGATATATCGAAAGAATTTTTTTTTAATAGTTCGAAGCGTAAATTTAGTAGTATAGACGTATTTTTATCTAGAAGGAATTTTAATTAATATTTTTTTCTTATATTTGCGTCAATTCAAATCAATTTTTTTTCCCACTAAAAAGTGTTAACATTCAGGCGACAGTGCGACACCCATCCATCAAATGAACAAAAACCGTGCTGTGTCGGGCATTATATTAATATTTCTGGCGACAGAAAACTAAATTGCATGGTTGATTTCTTATTCGTTGTCCAACCTTCCAGCTTAGAGCTAGGTCGTATTCATTGTATAGTGTATATCTCCAACAAAATTTCGGTGCTCATAAAAATAACTTCTCAAAGATTGCTTATATATATATATATATTCTTAAAAAGATTCTGATATTAGAATTTAATGTGAATTTTTTAAAATATAATTATAAAAATAAAATATTTTTATCTTTAAAATTAAACAATTTTATGTTTATTGAATTTTTCTATTTTTATAAATGGCTAAAAGGTTTTTTAAAATAAGAAAAAAAAGAGGTTTAGAAGTCAAATTTTACTCTAATTTTTTTTTAAATGTTCACATAGAAATTTATATAAAATGCATAAGTTAATCATTTGTAATGTAAAAGATATTTTTTATTTATTAAAAATTGTATTTTTTTTTTTACCATATTTTTAAATTCTTGAAAGTGTTTTTATCATTTTAATTTTTTAGAAATATTTTTATTGAGGCTTGTATTAGTACCGTAACTTGGCCTTTTCAAGTATTAAGGACTAACCATTATCATTAACTATTTAATTGATATTAAGGGACAAAAAATAAATAGACCTTTAACCTTTTATTTTGTAAACATTTAACTCTTTAAAAAATAAAAAATATATTAAAGTCTCTGATTTTTTTAAACGTTGAACATGTAGATTTTTTCGTCCATCCTAATATGTAAAATTCAATAGATGTCGTTCTGCGTACGTGGCCATTATAGACTCACATACACTTACGCAGATAGAATAAAAAAATTACCAAACAAAAAAATTTTCACTAATTTAAGTGACGTAATTTGAGACAGAACTTTCCAAGTTCGTCCCTAAATTTTTTGTAATTCCTATAAAACCCATAACATATCAACACAATAATAGAAATAGAGTGTATGTGAGAAATAGAGTGTATATGTAAAATTTGATAATTTGTTAAGATTTTCTAAAAATTGTCTTAATGTGGTTTTATAGAAATTACAGACAAGCTAAGAGACGAACTTGGAGAGCTTAGTGTCAAACGACGTCATTTGAGTTTAGGAGTAATTTTTGTTTCACAACCTTAACTTTTTCTTTCCCTCCACGTGTGATTCTATAATGGCCACGTATGCAGAATGACATTCACGTCACTAAATTCTGTTGAGTTTTACGGACCATAATGGACAGAAAAATTTAGATATCCAATGTTAAGAATGTCAGATATTTTAATGTTTTATTTTTTAAGGGAGTGAAATATTTGCGGGACAGAGTCTATTTATTTTTTTATCTACGTTAACCCACAAAAAAAATCAAAATATTAATGTTTTTGGATTTTATTATCAACAAAAATATTTTTAAATAATTTAAAAACGTGTCAAAAAATGTTTAAACATAATCAAAGATTTGCTTGATTAACGAAAATACATAACGTAACTCACTTGTCAATGTTAGTCTCATTTATCACATAAAAAATTCTATTATTACATTATTCTAATATTCTCCAATAATATAAAACATCTCAGTTTATAGGTGTGTATTTTTATTATATTTTTAAATAATTGAGAATATTTTTGTGAACAGCAAAATTTGAAAACATTTTTGGTAAGTTACCCTTTTATTTACTATTAATAAGTGTGAGATTAACGAAGATAATAAATACCTTACATTTTTAGTTAAGGATTCTTGAATTTGAGCTTTAAATATAACAAAAAGTATATATTTTAAAGATATTATTGGACCAAAATTGCATACCAAATCTTCCAATCCACCTTATATACCTTAAATTATATATATATATGGAAATTTGCCAATTATAATATTTACTATATAGTCAATGATAGTTATCAAACTTGGATGTATATGCATCAGGATCCAAAGATTGAATCCACTACTGAGGGGGGAATGGGAAAATTGGAAGTATTATTGAGAAATGGTGCAAATGATGAAGATTCATCATCATTAGTGCAAAAGGAGTACTTGTTTGACATTATCCTTCAACAACAAAAGCAAGAAGCTACCACCAAAGAAGGCATCAATAATAATAATGAAGATAGTGATGAAGAACTTGTGTCACTCTCTCTAGGAGTCTCATCATCAGCTTCCAATAATAGAGAGGAAAAACTACTCACCGAGATGTGGCCACCGAGTAAAGTTCTGAAGACAACAAAAAATAATGGCGAAGGAAATGAAGCATCTCATCATCATCACCATAATACTCGCCTCAAGAAGACTAGGGTTTCTATAAGAGCCAGATGTGATACACAAACGGTACATGCAAATAATATATATAATTCAATTTTTTTATTAAATTATATAATTTTCTGATTTCAATTAATTAAAATTTCAATTATTTTTGCTACCTTGATTTTAATTTTTTACCTCTATTATCATCTATGTATGGATCACTCTTAGCTTATGTACATTGAAAGTGGTATGTTTTTTTTAGAATATATTTTTTTTAATATTAAATTTTTTAGTAGTCTTAGTAGAAGGTATACTAGTCTTGACTGATACATAATATAACTCTTTCTGTGCTATCAAAACTGAAATTGTAATAATATTTTTCACAGATGAATGATGGATGCCAATGGAGAAAATATGGACAGAAGATAGCAAAAGGAAATCCATGTCCTCGTTCATACTACCGATGCACTGTCTCTTCATCTTGTCCCGTAAGAAAACAGGTATATATATATATGAGTTACTCATATATCATACATGCTAATATTAATTAATTCTACAATTAACAAATACCAATTTTACAAACGAAAATATTTAATAACAAATAAATTAATTAAAAAAATAATCTTATGTAATATTTATTAATTATTATAATAATTAATAAATATTAAATAAAATAAATTTTTTTTTATTTCTGTGACATTATCGAAATAACTATTTAACTAAAGATATTTTTATTTTAAAATTACAAAAAAACATAAAAATATGTTATATCAAATAATTTAGTTAAATATATATTAAATCTTTGTGTAAATATATAATCATTTTATTATGGTAGAGATAATAATAAATCTGTTCAAATAGTCTAAATTTATTTTATTTAATATTATTTATTAATTTTATAAATAATAAATAAGATAAATTTAAACTGATTTTTATTATCTCCAAACATGATTGTAAATTAATAAACCATAACAATGCTAACAATTAATCAAAGCTTAATTATTGTATGATTGCTTCTGAAGTATATTTTGATGAGGTCAGGTTCAAAGATGTGCTCAAGACATGTCAATCCTGATTACAACCTATGAAGGAACTCACAACCATCCACTTCCTTCTTCAGCCACTCCAATGGCGTCTGCAACTTCAGCCGCCGCTTCCGTTCTTCAATCTTCCTCCTTGTCCTCCTCCTCGTCACAACAAGGCCTTGTACCCAATTCAGAAACAACAACCATTATCAACCCTAATAATAATACTACCCTAATAAGACCACAACAATTCTACTTGTTCAACTCTTCCATGATCTCAAATAATAACTTTCACCCCACAATAACTCTTGACCTCATTACTAAACCTCCAACTTCATCATCATCTTCCATACCAAAGTATTCACCAACAAATCTTGATTTTTCCTCAACTACTACCACTTTCTCTCCATTGCAGTATAGCACTCAAGACTCATCATCGTCTCGTTATTATTGGAACCTTAATAATAATAAGAATGGAAAGCAACCACTGATTCAATATCATCAAGGGAATTATTATCCCTACCAACAAAATTGCATGCCCATTATTTTTCAACAACCTTTACATGCAGATTGTTATGCATCCTCTGCTCTTAATAATAACCAACAAGGAAACATCACATTCTCATTGTTAACCTCACAACCGTCTAAAGGTTCATATGCTTCGCCGCCCTCTAAGAAAAGTTACCAGTTCTTGGAGAAAAGGAAGTGAAATCATTTTCATTACATGTTCCCTATTATTAATGATGAGAGCATATCAAAGCTAGTGTGCACAAATTAAAGTTTCGTCTTTCCGGTTTCTATGAGAGCAATAAACAGTGCTGTATTTTTAAAGGAGTGTTTTTGTAATCGATTTGTAATTAATAAGTCTTCACAAATTTTTTTATTTTTTAAAGGATTTTGTTAGGTAGACTTTTGTAAATAATGTGAATAAAGGATTTTAGAATTGATCCAATAAAGTAAAAAATACTCTATCTCTAAATTACTTTATAAATCTTATTAAGATAATTATCTGCACATCTAGTGAATTGAACATCTAGCTATTATTATCTGTGCATGAGTATATCAAATCAAAAGAATAACCATCCAATTAAAAATAATGAACATAATCATCTGAATACCTATTGAATTGAACTTTGACGTATTCATTGTTCATATTGTTTAGTATTTTCATCGTCTATCTATACTTTTTCTTTTTTAAAATAAAAAATATCTATAAAATTAATACAAAAAATTATTATAACCAATAAACCAAGACATAAAAATTTGTGTAAAAATATGAATTTTTGAAAAAAAAAAAATACAATTTCTTTTAAAAATAAAATAAACTAATCTGTCGTAAATTTAAACTCTATCTAAGAATGTACGAGACGGTATTCGAACTTCCAACACTTATTTAAGTGGATGAGTGAATTAACTATTCGACCAACCAAAATTGATTTAATTTTTAATTATTCAACTCACATAAAATTAACTACATTTAAATTTTCACCGAATAAAATAAAATACAAAATATATTAGTAGATAAAAGAAAACAAGAGAAGAAAAAAAACATAGCACCATAAAATTTTCACTTCATTTCAATTTTTTTGTTAAGATAAAAGAGTTGTATATATGGTTCTGTTGAATTCATGTTTAAAATGACTTGATTTACTTCTATATCCCCACTCCTTTCTCCTCACCTCACCAAGGTAGCGTGTAATTTTTTATTTGTGTTGGAAACGATAGAGATAATATAATGATATAAACATATTTGATATTTCGCAGCTGCTACACCTTTTTTTTTAAAGAAAAAATTGGAGTGCAAGTCGTTTTCAAGACAGCGTGTTGTAGCCAGGTTCTGAAAATCAGACCGGATCGACTGGTTCAACCAGTTTAATTGCGAACCGACAATGTATGCGGTCCGGTCTTCCTGTATTAACCGGCAGAAAAAAATTGCTGAACCGGTTAAAACCGGCCAGTTGGACCAAATCGGTGACCGGTCGGTTCTTCTAAAAAACTTAAACGGCGCCGTTTTTAATGGTATTTTTAAAAATAAAAAACTGAAACCCAACCCGCCCGACTCGCCTGACCTGTTGCCATTCGGAACCCCCCTTGGCCCCTTCTTCCCCATTCCCAAATCGCAGTCTCACTCTCACTGTCTCTTGCTCAGTTACTCTCACACCCTACCCTAACCCTCTGAAGCATTCGAAAACCCCAGCCCAGATGCCACCGTCGCGTGATCTCTTCTTCTGTTCATTCATCTCAGTCTTACTCCAGATTATAGGCGTGAACGGTGAACCCTAGCCCCTTCTGAAGCATTCGAAAACCCCAGCCCAGTCGCCACCGCCGTCGCCGGGGTTTGCTGGTCGTGACTACCACCACCGTCGCGTGGTCTCTTCCCCAGTTCGCCCGTTCATTCATCTCAGCCTAGCCCCTTCTGAAGCATTCCCAGGCTCCCAGCGTCCCCGTGTTCCTCAGGCTGCCACCGTCGTCGCCTGCTCCTCAGCACCGCCGCTTCGTCTTCGCTGGCCTCTTCCTTCGTCGTTGCTGGTCTTCGCTTCGTCAGCACCCAGGTGAGTGAATCCTCTGTTTCATTTTATCTGTTTCATACTTTCATCTTCTATGTTAGAATGTATGGTTCTGATTCCAGAACGCCTAATGTTGATGTTGTATTGTTTTGGTGTTTTGCTGCTTTAGAACGCCTAATGTGTCTTGCTGTTTTGGTGTTTTCCAGCCAATTGATGTTTTTGTGTTGTGTTGAATGGCTGAATGCTATAGGCACTAGGCAGAATTGTGTTGTGTTGAATGGCTGCCAATGCAATGAAAATTTGGGATCAACAGCCAATTCTGGGAACTTTGATTTCTGTTCAATTTCTTCGGTCTTCAATTTAGTGTTTTGCACTTTTGCTGCTCTGTAACTGTTAATTTGTTACCTTGTTTAATTTGTTACTTTGTAATTGTTAATTTGTTACTCTGTTTTGTTAATGCTGATGTGGATATTGAAGCAGCACAGGATGAGGTGATTGTTAGGGTGAGTTGCCCTCTTGATTCTCATCCGGTTTCAAGAGTGATCCAAACATTCCAAGAGGCACAAATCAATGTTATTGATTCAAAACTCGCAGCTGCAAATGACACCATATTTCACACCTTTGTAATTAAATCCCAACAAGGATGTGAACAGCTCACAAAGATAATTTTGTTATACTGTTGGGGGATCTAAAAAGAGAAGCATTTGGAACTAGGGTAGTAGAATAATAGTTCCTATTAATTGTGTAGGACAACCAATTTATTAATGTTTGTTTATAGTATACACAGTTTATCATAAGTATTATTCCTGCAATTGTCAAATTATTTTTGGTTTTTAGTTGTTTAGTTTAATGATCATAGGGTTTATTTGTTCTGTCTTCTTTTTTCTTATATCCCATATGCCTTCTCAAATCTCAAGTTCCTATTCTTTCTTTCTTGTATTCTATCAACTTCTGTGCATATGGCATAAGAGGAAAGTAGTGATTAGTTATGTTTTTGTCACCTATAGAGAGAATCCTGTCTATATAAATTTTTATATTGTAATTAAAAGTTGTAGCATTATTATTATTACCTTGGTTTTAATGTTTAGGCCTTATGAAACATTGCAGTATATATAGTTCTTAGCCAAGCATCTGCTTCTTCTGGTTTTAATATTTAGATATGCTTTTATTACTATTTAACTTTTGAGTTTTGATTTTGATAAGATCATATGTATTTGGTTGATGATATTTTATGTAGTGTTTTAAATTTTGAAGATATTTTAAGATTTATATTAGACTATAATTATATTTTAGGATGTGTATTTATAATTTATTTATTATTCTATTCTAAAATGGTTTTTCCAGTTGAACCACCAGTTAGACCAGTAAACTAGTAAATCAGTGACTAGAGCGATTTGATGACCGGTCCAGTTTTCTTAACCTTGGTTGTACCTATTCTAGAAGTACAAATTACAGAAGTCTCTTAAAAAATGATGGAGATTGTGAAAATAATTTAAAATTTTTGCTTTTAATTATTTCTTTAAATTATACTAAACTTTTAAATATGTCTTTTTTTTTTTGGGTATCACCAAAAATTCAAACACCACTTGATATACCAAAATAATAATAATAATAATAATAATAATAATAATAATAATAATAATAATAATAATAATAATAATAATTTTTATGTACGTAAGTATTTTACTAGCAAGTTAGGGTTAAAGATAAACATTTGTTAAAGAACAAATATTTTTAAAACATTTATAATTCAATATATTTATTATAAATTGTATTCAAGATCAGTATTGAGTTAATTATGAATATATCAAAATTATAATTTGTTACGAAAAGTTTCACTTAAAAAGGGTAGTCTCTACTATTTATCCAACCTTTTTAAAGAGGTCGAACACAGCCACAAATACTAACGTTATTCAAATAAATAACTGTCTTTTCGAATTTCTCCTACTATCTCTATTTCTCCTAAAAGATAGATCCCAACAAATTCTCAAAGATAAAGAAAACAGTTATCCATCACACTACAAGATTTCTATTTATTTATGGAATTTTTTATGGAGATTTTTTAAAACCTCCCCAATCTATTTTATTTGTGGCATCATCTAAAACTCCCATTAATTACTGTTAGTTAAAATTTAAAAATCTCAAGTCCAAAATCGTCCAAAATCCAAATCAATGTTTATGTGAGATTTGAAACCCTAGATCTATTGCCACCACATTCATCTCTTCTCCATTATCACCGTCGAGCTCGCTTTAGTGTTCGAGATCAGAGAGAGAGTAAGCTCGCCACTGTCGCCATTCATGTCCTCGTCATTGTCGCCATCAAGCTTCTATGTCAATGTGTTGTTTCCTTCATCTACACGCCATAGCTTTTGAGATTAGAGAGAATGAGTTCGTAGCCACCGCCGGCACCTCCATCAAGGTTATCTGTCGAGGCGTTTGATTTTCTCCTCAATCACCTAAGTTCAATTTTGGTTTGTTCATTTTTTTTCTTTTTCATTGTGAAGGTTGTGGTAGGCTTAGAGAATGGGGGGTTGAATCTATGCCTTCCTTTTAGTTGCTGTTGTTACCCTTTTAAAACAGATTTGCAATTCTGATCCTGTTATAACTTAGCAGCGGAAATTTATGAGACAATTTATTTTTGTCTCATGAAAATCAGAAAACAGAACACAGCAGAGAAGAGAAAAGCTAACACCAGCATGTATCCTGGTTCGGTTGCCTTGTGCTATGCAACCTACATCCAGTCTCATCCACAACAATGGAAGAATTTCACTATAGTTAACAGTATTACATACACCAATAACACAGGATTGACTCAATCCTTTCACACTCAAGTTCTAACCTAACTTGACATTGGCTATGCTAATACCTAACTATTCACTCTTAGTGCTAACCCAACTAAGAAAGGGATACCTCACAGATACAAGATACAAGACATAAACACACCTAAAGAAATTTGAAAATAACTCTAGGCTTTTCTCTCAAGTGTATCACTCAGCCTTTTTCCACTCATGGCTTTTACTTGAGCTTTCTCACAATGCCTTTTCTCACAAGAAATTACAGAAAGATAAACTTAGAAAAGTACATTACAATCAGTAAAACATGAAGGAGATTGACTTCATCAACAGCCTCTGTGCTATGCGAAAAACCAGATTAGCAAGCCTCTGATTCAGTTCTTCATACTGGCGGAATGCACCTTTGATTAGGTTACACTGTCCAGTTAGTTGAACTTCTTCAAAGAGCTTTCTCAGAACAATAACCCCTATTCACTGGTTTTCTCTCCTTGTTCTCTGAGTGAACAACAAGCTTCTACTTATCTCCTTGCATGTTGCTTGGTTCTTCTTCCAAGGTCAACACCTTGAGCCTGGAGCTTCACCAAGCCACATATTTACTTTTTCACCTTAATCCTCAGAGAAGAAACTTTCCCTCTGACTTCCTCATTTTGACCGAAAGCCACAAAACAGTAACCATGGAAATCTTCTCATGGTCAACCAAATCTGAACCATAGAAATGCAACTTGGTCCCCAAGAATCTCTTGTGACCGTGGATTTGTAGCAGTGAAGAACAGATATCAACTTTCCCTTGAATGCCATTTTCGGATAGTGCAAAGAGTTGGGAAGAGGGGATGAAGATCTGATGCATGCAAGATGAGATGGATTACCTTTATCCTAAGCTTGATTTGGATTAGATTTTCTGCTTTAGCTTCTGTGCTTCAAGCTTAGTTTTTCTCTTTCTTGCTTCTTTGGTTACTGGCTTATGTAGGAAGCTTTTCTTCTCTTTCTTACTTTTTGTGAAGTTGATTTGACTTGGTCAGAGAGTAGAAGAACGTTGCACTTCAAGAGGGAGAAGACTTCAATCTTACAAAAGAAGCCTTGTGAGATGGATACGGGTTTGGATTGAATTTCCATAAAGCAACCCGGTTGGCCCATCAGATCCTTTGGCTTTGTTTCTTTTGGGCTGAGCTTGATTATTTTTCCATCAGCCTTGTTATATTTTTATTATACCATTTGGGCTGCTTAAAAATGAATTTGGCCTGCAACACAAAATAAATAATTAGCAACATATACTTATTAATTTGAACAACTCTAATTATTTATTTTGCCAAAAATAATGTTTGTCATCACTAATTAATTTAGTTAATTTCTTAACTCAACAATCTCCCCCTTGATGACAAACATGATTTAAGCAAATAATCAAAAAGGAAGTAAATGAGTTTGAGTAAGGTTTAGAAACTCCCTTTGATTTTTGTCATTTGCTTTTATGTTGCTCCCCCTTTCCTTTTCAAAAATTGCTCCCCCTGGATTTATGCTTTCCTCTTTGTTCCTGTTTCACATTGTTCTTAAAGAGAGCATAATGAAGAGCTATGCACAATTTATCTTGTACAGGGAATATCAAATGAGCAACATCACATAATCAGCCCAATATCAAGCTAATATTATCAGCATCAGTATTCAGCATGTAGAATTAAATTTTAGTGCAGCAATTTGACAAAAATTTCAAAAGAAAAACTGATGGCTGCATCAATACCAAAGTATGCTTATCCCCAAAATATGCTTATCCTACTATCATCAATGCCAAAGTATGCTTATCCCCAAAATATGCTTATCCTACTATTACTCCCCCTTTTGTCATCAAGGGTGGACGACTGGCAAGATCAACAAAAACATCACTATAAACCCTGCAAGAAAGGTTAGTGCCCAGTCCAAAATACTAACTAAACTACCAAAGGTGCAGTAATATCCAGAGTTATTACAGTCATCCAAAAAGAAACAGTTCAAAAGTACTAAAAGAGCAGAATTCATGAGACAAAAAGAAAGCAGCAACAACAGTTTTTATGAGACAAATCCTAGGCATCAGAACCATTCCCCTCCGAAGCAGCTTCCTCTTCAGCATCCGTGGCAATGTCTTCATCATTTTGAAGGTTGTCAATGAAAGTCATAAGTACAGCCACCCTATCCCTTGATTTCTTCAGAAAGTTCTCATGCTTGCTAGCCAGCTTCCTTTTCTCTTTGCTCAATTCAATCAAGTGATTCGATTGGGAGACAAACTCTTGAGCAACATCCCTGACCACATTCAGCAGAGTGGATTTCTTCCCAGTGGAGATGGAAGTACCCTCAGTGGAAGGAGCAGTAGAATCATCTGAAATGAACTCTTCATCATCATCATCTAGAACCACTCTCTCAGATCGAGTTAGTCCTTTTTGCTGTTTCACTGAACCACCCCCTTTTAGGTATGAATGTCTGTTTTCATAATCCTCATTTGACAGGTCAACACCAAAATTCTCAAATATGCAAGTTAAAAACATGCCATAAGGTAGTGCTTTATCTTTTATACTTCTAACAGAATCAAACATGTATCTAACCATCAAGTAGGCAAAAGAGATTTCTGTTTTAGTGATTAGGGCATACAAAACAAGTGTGTCAGTGTAAGAGACCCTTTGATATGAACCATTTTGAGGATTCAAGATGTGATTAACAATTCGGTGCAACTGAGCACGTTCATATCCCAGGGCTTTGTGAGTGGGTGTGATGCCATCAATTAGGAAAACATGTTCACAAATGTGAGCCAAAGCATCATGGTAAGAAATACCAACACCTTCATCCCATTTCACAGAGGTATAAGCACACGGCCCAACATCAGTGTACTTCAAGGAGTCACTGATAGTTTCATTATTCAAGATAATGTCTCTGCCCTTAACATACGAATGCACACTTCCTTCATGGTAAGTCATGTTTGCATAAAATTCTTTGACCAACTGAGGATATACAGGTTTTTTTATTTTAAAAAGGTGATTCCAGTCTAAAAATTCCAAATTTTCAACAAAAGAAAAACCTTTCTTTTTCAAATCAGGTAAATCAGTCAGAAAAGATGGACATAGAGTACGATACCGAACGACTCCCTCATAAAAATCATGGTTCATGGCAGATTTGAAATGATGGGGGTTAAAGTCTGAGTGAGATGTCATGTAGTGTGATTTGTGAGCAAAAGGATCAATGTCTGGTTCTCTAACAGATGTGAGAGGGCGATGAGGGTTACCTCTTTGTGATCGAACAGGGACAGACCTTGACTTAGGTTTTGCTATCTCAGGAACAGGTTCTGCAACAGCAGAACGCTTCCCTTTAGATGAGCCAGGTTTCGAAGAGCTCGGTTTGGAGGGTGTCGTCTTAGGTGGTGGCGTCGGCTTGGCAGGAGCAGGGTACCTTGGTGTAGTCTTGGTTCGCACCATGGGTGCAGTGCGAGGAGGAGAGGTAGGAGGAGATGGTGAAGGTGTGAAGGTGCGGTCTTGGGAGCGAGTGGAGGGTTTGGATGGAAGTTTATACACCTTTTCTCGAGGAGGCTTGTGTGCTATGGTTTTCTTCCTCATTTGGTTAGTTTCAGTCTTTTGAGGGAAGAGAAGCAGTAAAGTGAGTAGGAAGAAACCGAAGAGTGTGTGGAGAAGTTATGGAGGGAAGAGAGGGAGTGTTGGTAACCGTACCCAAAAAGTGGATTTCCAAAACCATGCAACTGCATTACCATTTGAAAAGACTTGAAAAGACATGACCTCATTTAAGAAAGATTTTATTTGATTTTAAAAAATAAAAGGGAAGTTAATTTTAAAATTTGAGAAAAACAACAAAATTAACCTGAAACACTTTTTTGGGCCAAAATTAAATCCTCTTGAAAACCTTTTGGGCCACAAAACATTTATTGAAAACCTTTTATGAAACACACAAGTCATCAAAAATAACAAACAAGATTGTAACATTCATGTTAGGGCCTTGAAGTGATATGAGATTAATGAAACCCATTTGGACCACTCTTGATCTGAATATTGAGGTTGGCCCAGATTGAGGTTCATTTGAAATAAGCCCAGAACACGCTGACTTGATGGAAAAGTTCATCACCTGCCCAGAATTGTCTCATGCCTGTTTATGAGACAAAAAGCTCCAGCAAATATATCAGCATTTTTTAAACAAAGAATCATAACTCAAGATTCCTAGACAAGTCCTAAGCATGCAGAATCTATCCTCAGCTAATGGTTTTGTAAAAATATCTGCTAATTGCTCCTCTGATTTAACAAATTGAATACTAATATCCCCCTTTTGGACATGTTCTCTTATTGAGTGAAATTTCACTTCAATATGTTTAGTCCTAGAGTGCAAAACTGGATTTTTAAAAATATTAATGGCACTCATATTATCACACAGCAGGGGAATATTTTCAGCATTTAATTTGTAATCAGCAAGCTGCGTTTTCAACCATAAAAGCTGAGAACAACAAGAAGAAGCAGCTATATACTCAGCCTCTGCAGTGGAAAGGGCCACTATTGGTTGCTTTTTACTTGACCATACATTTAAGGACTTCCCAAGGAAGCAACATAAACCCGAGGTGCTCCTCCTATCAACTCTATCACCAGCAAAATCTGCATCACAATAACCAACTGCAGAAAAATCATCAATCTTAGGATACCAAAGACCAAAATTGGATGTGCCATGAACATATCTAATGATCCTTTTAACTGCAGAAAGATGTGACTCTTTTGGTTTGGATTGGAACCTAGAACACAATCCAACACTTTGCACAATATCGGGTCTAGAGGAAGTTAAGTACATAAGAGAGCCAATCATTCCTCTATACCTAGTCTCATCAACATCTTTCTCAATTTCTCCCTTATCTAATTTAGAATTAGGATGCATGGGAGTTCCCATGGGTTTGGCATTTTCCATACCAAATTTCTTAACTAATTCCTTGGCATACTTCTTTTGATGAATGAAAATACCTTTTTCAGTTTGTTTAATTTGCAGCCCAAGAAAGAAATTAAGTTCACCCATCATACTCATGTCAAATTCACTTGTCATGAGTTTTCCAAATTCAGAACAAAGGGATTCATTTGCTGATCCAAAAATAATGTCATCAACATATATTTGGACTAGAATAAAAGAATCATTAGAGTTCTTGATGAATAGAGTTGTGTCAGTGGTGCCTCTTTGAAAACCATTTTTCAAAAGAAAAGATCTAAGTCTCTCATACCAAGCTCTAGGAGCTTGTCTTAAACCATAGAGAGCTTTAGATAGTTTGAAAACATGATCAAAATGCTCTTTATTTTCAAAACTAGGAGGCTGCTCCACATACACTTCTCTATCTATCACTCCATTCAAAAATGCACATTTCACATCCATTTGGTATAATTTAAAACCACAAAATGCAGCATAAGCTAAGAGAAGTCTTATGGCCTCCATTCGGGCAACAGGAGCAAAGGATTCATCAAAGTCTATTCCTTCTTCTTGGTCATATCCTTGAGCCACTAGCCTTGCCTTGTTTCTTGCAATGCTACCATCTTCTCCCAACTTGTTCCGAAAAATCCACTTGGTGCCGGTCACTTTCTTTCCACTTGGCCTTGGAACCAAAGTCCATACTTGGTTCTTTTCAAACTCAAGAAGCTCATCCTCCATAGCTTTAACCCAAGAAGGGTCACTAAGTGCTTCCTTGACGTTTTGAGGCTCTATTTGTGAGAGAAGGGCAATGTTTGATCCTTCATTTGCCTTTCTAGTGGAAGACCTTGTTTGCACTCCATGAGAGACGTCCCCATTGACAAATTCCTCAGGATAATTCTTCAAGAATCTCCATTCACGAGGTCTGGTGGACTTGGAGGCAGATTCATTCACCAAGGGATTCTGGGTGCTGCTGGCTGCAGAATTTCCTTCAGATTCATGAGACAAAATAGAATTGTCTCTTGAATTTTCAGCATTAGCAGTTTCTGGTTCAGCTTGTCCAGAATTTCCTTTTTCATGATTTTGAGCAGCTTCATCTTCCTTTTGAGCTTGATTTCCTGCATCACAATCTTCCAAAATGCTTTGTACCAAGTTAGTATCACAAAATGTAACATGTATGGACTCCTCAATAATCCTAGCATCTTGATGATACACCCTATATGCTTTACTAGTTGTGGAATATCCTATGAATAAACACTCATAAGCCTTTGGATCAAATTTACCCAAATTTTCTTTGTTATTTAAGACAAAGCATTTGCATCCAAAGATGTGTAAGTAATCTAAGTTTTGTGGGTAGCCTTTCCAAAGTTCATAAGGGGTTTTCTTCAAAAATTTCCTTATGATTGTTCTATTTAAAATGTGGCAAGCTGTGTTAACCGCTTCAGCCCAAAGAAATTTTGGAACATTACTCTCACAAAGCATAGCTCTTGTCATCTCTTGTATGCTTCTATTTCTTCTTTCCACAACACCATTTTGTTGTGGTGTTCTTGGACAAGAGAAGTTGTGAGATATTCCAAATTCCTCACAAAAGGATTCAAACAAATTATTTTCAAATTCAGTTCCATGATCGCTTCGTATAGAAGAGATTTTCAAATCCTTTTCATTTTGAATTTTCTTGCAAAAAGGTTCAAAGGCCGAAAAGGCTTCATTTTTGTGTGCAAGAAATAAAACCCAACCAAATCTAATATAGTCATCCACAATTACTAAACCATAATGTTTACCACCTAGGCTTTGAGTTCTTGTTGGACCAAATAAATCAATGTGTAGCAACTCAAGTGGTCTTTTAGTAGAGATGTCTTCCTTTGGTTTAAAAGAACTTTTTGTTTGTTTTTCCATTTGGCAAGCATCACAAGTGATGTCTTTGTCAAACTTTATCAAAGGAAGACCTCTTACTAATTCTTTCTTTACAAGTTTGTTTATTTGAAACATACTTGCATGGCCCAATCTCTTGTGCCATAACCACTTTTCAGATTCTTTAGAGTAAAGACAAGCTATATTTTGATTCTTTAGTTCATCAAGAGTAAGTCCATACATATTATTGAAACGCTTGGCAACAAACATCACTTCATTTGTTTTTTCATTAACAACACAGCATTCAAGCTTTTTGAAAACAACTAAATATCCTAAATCGCACAGCTGACTTATACTCAAAAGATTGTGCTTTAAACCACAAACCAAAAGCACATCATCAATGAAAGTAGATTGCTCATTACCTACTTTTCCAACAGCAATGATTTTACCTTTACCATCATCTCCAAAGGTCACAAAACCTCCATCATACTTATTTAGTTTGATGAAGTAGGTTGACCTTCCAGTCATGTGCCTTGAACATCCACTATCCATGTACCACATGTCCTTTTTGTTCTTGGATGCTAGGCAAATCTGCATGATGAGTTTCAAGTAGCCTTAGGTATCCAAATTAATTTGGATCCTTTGAAGTTAATCCATCTTGGTTGCCCAAGTGCATTGAAATCACAAACAACATTGTAGACTTTGTTTCCTACAACTCTCTTTTCAATGAAGCATTGTGCATATGAGTGACCAAATTTCTTGCAATTAACACAATGATTTTCTCGTGTGTGTTGCTGAAACTGATGTGAGTTATATTGCTTGAAATGATTAAAGTTTTGAAATTTTCTAGTTTTTGGAGGAGATACATTTCTTTTAACAAACTGATTTTTATTAAAGTTATTCCTCTTTGCAAAAGTATTTTCACCAGAATTTTTTTGAACATTTTTACCTTTCGAATATGAGGTTTTGTTGTAAAATGGTGGTTTCTTAAAAACAGCCTCATTTTTCGAAATATAACCCAAACCTGGCCGGTTTGAACTCGGTTCAGTTCTTGGTGAAGGCTCAGTTTCACTTGTGTATACTTCATCAAATTTTTCTTCAAGTGTTGGAGCATTTTCAATACCAGATTTGTTTGGTATGGTTTTGGCATTTGATGAAGAAGCCACAAACTTTATAGAGGAAATATTAGAGAATGCATCTTCCTTGGCTATGTAGCCTAAACCAGATTTTTCAAACAATGGTCTTTGACTTGCAAGTAATTTGTCCAAGTTACTAGAACCTTGAGCAAATTTTGCTAAGTCACCATTCAGCCTTTTAATCATATCATTTAATCTTTTATTTTCAGCAATTAACTCATGTGAAGGATCCACAATGTGCTTTCCTTTTAATTTTTCAAGTTTATATTTTAGAAATCTGTTTTCTTCAATGATGTCCAAAGCACATTCAGTTTCCTTCACTTTTTCTTTTAAAAATTCATTTTCAACTCTTAATACATCTCTTTCAGATCTGCATTTATTGTATTTATCAAGCAGTTTTGATGTGTTTAAAGTGAGATCATCAATAATAACATGCAAATCCTCAATGGTCAAATCATAATAGTTTACCTCATCAAGATTGTTGTTTCCAGCCATGAAGCAATCTTTGTCATCTCCTTCAGATTCTTCTTCTTCATTTGAGTCATTCTCAAGATCCTCCCAAGCTGCCATGAGTACTCTCTTCCTTTCCCTCTTGCTTTTGTCCTCCTTTTTGAGCTTTGGACAGTTTGACTTGAAGTGTCCAGCCTCCTTGCAATGATGGCATGTCACCTTGCTCAAGTCCATCTTTTGCTCCTTTGAACTTGAACCATTGTATTTGCCCTTGCTTTTCATCATCCTTCTAAATCTCCTAGCAAAAAACAAAAGTTCGTCATCTAAAATACCATCACTAGACTCACTCTCTTTTGGTTCTATTTGTGACTTGAGGGCTATTCCCTTTTTCTTTGAGTCTGTGTTTGTGTGTGTGGCTTCATAGGCAAGGAGTTTTCCTCTCAGCTCATCATAGGTTATGGGACTTATGTTGTTACTCTCGGTTAGGACAGTGGCAGTGTTTTCCCACTCTTTTGTGAGGCTTCTAAGGAGTTTTCTCACCAAGGTTTGTTATGCATAGTTTGTACCCATAGCATTAAGGTTGTTGATTATGATTGAGAATCTCTCAAATGCTTCATCAATGCTTTCTCCATCCTTCATGCTAAACATCTCATACTCTTTTCGCAGCATATCAATCCTCGTTTCTTTGACTTGTTTAGTGCCTTCGTGTGTAACCTGGAGTTTTTCCCAGATTTCTTTGGCTGTCTTGCATCTAGACACCTTCCGGTACTCTTCAAAGCTGATAGCACAGTGAAGAAGGTTGATTGCTTTAGCGTTCAGCTCTATCTTCTTCTTGTCATCTTCATTCCATTCAGCTTCTTCTTTCGGAGTCACCACTCCAACAGCACTTGTTTTTGTTGGGATCTTGGGACCACTCACAATGATCTTCCATAAGTTGTAGTCAATGGATTGGATAAAGATCCTTATCCTTTCTTTTCAGTAGGAATAGTTCTTTCCGTTAAAGAAAGGTGGCCAGTTGTTTGACTGGCCTTCAGTGAGGGTGTAGGCAATTGTGGTTGTGCCCAGATTGTTCGCCATTGGATCTTTTCTCCAAGCGGTTAAGCTTGATTCTTGAGACCTTAGCTCTGATACCAATTGAAGGTTGTGGTAGGCTTAGAGAAGGGGGGTTGAATCTATGCCTTCCTTTTAGTTGCTGTTGTTACCCTTTTAAAACAGATTTGCAATTCTGATCCTGTTATAACTTAGCAGCAAAAATTTATGAGACAATTTATTTTTGTCTCATGAAAATCAAAAAATAGAACACAGCAGAGAAGAGAAAAGCTAACACCAGCATGTATCCTGGTTCGGTTGCCTTGTGCTATGCAACCTACATCCAGTCTCCTCCACAACAATGGAAGAATTTCACTATAGTTAACAGTATTACATACACCAATAACACAGGATTGACTCAATCCTTTCACACTCAAGTTCTAACCTAACTTGACATTGGCTATGCTAATACCTAACTATTCACTCTTAGTGCTAACCCAACTAAGAAAGGGATACCTCACAGGTACAAGATACAAGACATAAACACACCTAAAGAAATCTGAAAATAACTCTAGGCTTTTCTCTCAAGTGTATCACTCAGCCTTTTTCCACTCATGGCTTTTACTTGAGCTTTCTCACAATGCCTTTTCTCACAAGAAATTACAGAAAGATAAACTTAGAAAAGTACATTACAATCAGTAAAACATGAAGGAGATTGACTTCATCAACAGCCTCTGTGCTATGCAAAAAACCAGATTAGCAAGCCTCTGATTCAGTTCTTCATACTGGCGGAATGCACCTTTGATTAGGTTACACTGTCCAGTTAGTTGAACTTCTTCAAAGAGCTCTCTCAGAACAATAACCTCTATTCACTGGTTTTCTCTCCTTGTTCTCTGAGTGAACAACAAGCTTCTACTTATCTCCTTGCATGTTGCTTGGTTCTTCTTCCAAGGTCAACACCTTGAGCCTGGAGCTTCACCAAGCCACAGATTTACTTTTTCACCTTAATCCTCAGAGAAGAAACTTTCCCTCTGACTTCCTCATTTTGACCGAAAGCCACAAAACAGTAACCATGAAAATCTTCTCATGGTCAACCAAATCTGAACCATAGAAATGCAACTTGGTCTCCAAGAATCTCTTGTGACCGTGGATTTGTAGCAGTGAAGAACAGATATCAACTTTCCCTTGAATGCCATTTTCGGATAGTGCAGAAAGTTGGGAAGAGGGGATGAAGATCTGATGCATGCAAGATGAGATGGATTACCTTTATCCTAAGCTTGATTTGGATTAGATTTTCTGCTTTAGCTTCTCTGCTTCAAGCTTAGTTTTTCTCTTTCTTGCTTCTTTGGTTACTGACTTATGGAGGAAGCTTTTCTTCTCTTTCTTACTTTTTGTGAAGTTGATTTGACTTGGTCAGAGAGTAGAAGAACGTTGCACTTCAAGAGGGAGAAGACTTCAATCTTACAAAAGAAGTCTTGTGAGATGGATACGGGTTTGGATTGAATTTCCATAAAGCAACCCGGTTGGCCCATCAGATCCTTTGGCTTTGTTTCTTTTGGGCTGAGCTTGATTATTTTTCCATCAGCCTTGTTATATTTTTATTATACCATTTGGGCTGCTTAAAAATGAATTTGGCCTGCAACACAAAATAAATAATTAGCAACATATACTTATTAATTTGAACAACTCTAATTATTTATTTTGCCAAAAATAATGTTTGTCATCACTAATTAATTTAGTTAATTTTTTAACTCAACACATTGTTATTTATTTAACTCAGTTTGGATATTCTTTTTTTTTTTTACTTTTTCTCTACATTTTTCATGCATATATAGCGTGGTTGGAATTTGTTATGAAGAAAGATCGCAGCGGTGGTAGTGCGACGGCGGTGATAGTGCGACGGCAATGGCAGTGGTGGAGCAAAGGATGGTTCTTCATAGAGCGCAACAGGTGAAGAAGAATAGACATGGACCAAGGTCGCGAAGCTCAGAGTATCGCGGCGTCACCATCTATCGAAGGATCGGACGATGTGAATCGCATATTTGGTTAGCAATCAATAATATAAACTTCCTTTTCTTTTTGTTTCAGGAGAACTCTTTCTTACGGCCACTTGGCTATCTTGAACAAGAGCATAGAAATAATTATAATTAACTATTAGTAATTGACATTAATGAAAAAAGCTAGTGTGTATATATGTTAATAATTGGTTAATTACCTCTCTTGCTTTTGTGATATCCCGCTAAGGTATTTCTTCCTTCTTCTTGTTCTTACTTCTGTTTTTGGCTGATGCTACTACTTTTGGTGGTGTTGCTTCTCTGTCTTTGACTGATCCTCCTTCATATGATTTTTTTTATGTGGTTTCGGTAGGTTTTGCAATAGTGAATTGCCTAGTAATATTAGTGTTTCCATTAAGGGCGTTACTTTCCATCTTCATAAGGTATACTATAAATAGCTTCCTTTAATAATTGTTATTCTTTCTATTACTTTGTGCTTTAAGCTCCAGTATAAGGTGTTCAATCTGCTACTTCTATGCAATTAATTGCTTAGATGCTATTGGTTTAGAATTTTATTTTGATAAATGAGAGTTTAGCAACCTTCTATAATTAAAAGTATAATAAGACTCATTGATACTTGCTATTCATCATGCTGTACAAACTCCAACATATGCTTACCTTTTTTTTGTGTATACTTCCGTTCAGGGTGCGGTTTCACTATGGCCATCCAGATGTATTTGACAGATCACTTTTTATGTAATTAGATGATATTAAAATATTGAAATTGTTGTTTTATTTTATTTAAAAAAAATAGTAATAATTATGTAGAACAATACTATATGTAATTATGTTTGGAACTATTGACATTGAAAATTTTTTTATATATAGAGTTATGTCTTATATTGAGGAATTGTATTATAAAATATTTAGTTTTTAAATTTTGATATTAAAAAATAAATTTCTAATTTGAAAATATGTAAATGAGATGAGATTAATGAATGATTTGAAATTAAAAATAAATAAATAATTACAGGATTTGTGGAGATTTAAAAATCTCACAAAATAGTTAATTTTTGTTAAATTAAAAAATTAATTTGTGGAGGTTTTAAACTACCACAAAAGTGATTTAAAACTGCCACAAAAGTCTAATATAAAATTCCCACTAAATATATACAAAACCTCCACTGAATAGATTGTGGAGTTTTTTAAAAACTCCCACAAAAGACTTCGTGGTACCTCAAATTTTGGAGGTTTTAAAAACCTCCACAAACCATTTGGTGGGGGTTATAAACCTCCACAAATAAGAAAAAAAACTGCCACAAATAAACAAAAATTTTGTAGTGTCAATTAAATGTGAAACTACTCCAAAAAAAAAGGTGGTCATCAAACTCTACTATAAATACACTGACACTCGCTCAGGTATACACGTTCTATTATAATAAAACCCTGCTTAAAATCCTTGCTAACTTAAGCATCGAAATTTTTTGCAGATACCACCTCTCACCTTCTCACGAGAAACTTGGACGGCGACACTTCAGGACAAGAACAAGTCGAATGCTGCTTCACATAAGGAGTCTAAACCTTACATTCAAAGTCAAATCAACGTTTCAACTTTCAAGTAACCCCATAACAAGTATAATAATATAAAATTGTAACTTACAAGTTTCAAATTTTTAAAAATATAATGATTAAAAAAATTATGTGTATGTAAGGCATTTTTTACTTAATTTCTAAAAGATTTTGTTAATTTCACTGTTTTAATTTTTATTCACATATTTTAAAAATTATTAAAAAAATTATTGTATATTATTAAAACTAAATTCTTTTAATAAATAGCATAATATATGTGGTATGTTCTTCAAGTTTGTTTCTTAATTTATTTTATTTGATTATTTTAAGTGTATTAATTAATAAATTATTTATTGATTTGATTGAAATAAATATTAAATTATTTAATATTTTGTTTTATCACATTAAATATAATTAATTAATTATATTAATTATTTAATTTAACTAAAATAAATAAATTAATTTTGTTTTAATTGTCCTATGTATTTTAATGATTTTTAAAAGTATTATAACTATTATTTATTTAATTTAATTAAAATAAATATCAAATTATTTAATATTTTGTTTGACCATATTAACTATAACTAATTAATTATATTAATTATATTAATTATTTAATTTATATAAAATAAATAAATAAATTTTATTTTAATTTAGGTTAATTTTTTTGTTTTATATATTTTGATTAATAATGTTAAAAGTATTATAATTTTTATATTAATATATTTATAAGATATTTTTTATTTATTTAACTTATTTTATTGAGTCAAATAATTATAATTAATTTATCATATTAATTATTTAATTTAATTAATTTAAATATATGTTATTTAATTTAATTTATTGTCTTTGACTCTTTGAGTCATTGTTTATCAAAAGCTTATCTTTATTTCTTTCCTAGATTTTAAATTTCATATTTTTATTTATTATTTATATTTTTATTTTAATATCAAATCTAATATTTTCTTGTATTTATTGTCAAATAGTTATGTGTCTACCATCAATTATATAGTCGGTAATATTTCTTTAATTTATTAAAAAGATATAATTTTATAATTTTTATTTTGTTCTTATTTTACCTATTTGTATATTTCATAATTTTTTTTGTCAAAAATCATATATGCTAAAAGAGAATTTTACTTTTTTTTTTCACCAATTATTCTTTCATTCAATAATATTTTTTTTTCTCTTATAATATATTATTTCTACTTTTTCATTTTTTATATAAATTATAAGATATTACTAATATTCATTATTGTACTCTATCTATTTTATTTTTATTTTGTTCTTATTTATTAATTTTTTTTATTATTTTTTATTATAAATTTTATCATTTTTATCTTATACAAGTTAATTTATCATAATTCTTTACATGTTGGTCTTCTTAATATTTAAATTATATTCCTTATATGCTTAATTTCACTTCTTATTTCGAGAGATTGAGCGATTAAATAATATCAACGAAGGTTATTGTTTATCTATTCTTCATCTTTTTTATTTACCCTCTTTTGTAAGGATCATGAGTAATTGTATGCCATGGTTCTTATACATAAAAAAATAAGTATAAATTGTATCCTATCTTTTCTTAATAAAATTTTTATTATTTATCTTAAAACAAAAAATATTATAAATTATTTTGGATCAATAAGTCAATTATTGTTGTGGATAACTTTAAAATTTTTTAAAAATATAATTATTCGATAGTTACTTTATTTAGTATAATATATAGTTCTTTTAGTTAAATATTATCTTAAATTTGTGTTAGACTTGAACATTTTAACAAAAGACATTTAAAATTATACAATCCTTCTTAATTAAATAATAGATAAATTTATATGCTTATACAATAGATAACGTCATGGACTAAGATAAAGAAATAGATTAAATAATTAGGTAAAAAAATTAATATTTTGGAAGAATTTGAAAATGATGCAATTGAATATTGGATAAATTTTTATTGTATTTGTTTTTATTATTTTATATTTCACTATTTTTTGTTTGAGATTTTTTAATATTGTTCCTTTGCATCTTGATATTTAAAAAAAATATTTTTTGGTCTAATATATTTATTTTTTTTTGGTCTAATAATAATTTTTTACAAAAATGATACTAAATTAAACATAAGTTATTCCCAAATTAAATAGTTATATTATATCAATATTATCGTATTTAATTTAATTTATTTACATATTAATATAATTAACTGAAAATGAATGATAAATAAAACTAAAAAAAAAATTAGAAAAATAGAATGTTCGTAATTATTTAAAAATAGATATGAAGTAAGTTATATGTTATTACTTGATATGAATTGTTAATAATTCAAATGACATTATATTTTTACTTCTTTACAATAGAAAAATTAGATACATTTAAAGTTTAAAATATTATCAAATATAATTGAGAATTCTATATTCAAGATCTAACTCGATTATCATCAAGTAATATTATTAGTGAAAATCAAACTCGTAATTTGAGAAAAAAAATTAGTTAATAAATATTGTTACGAAGCACTTGATAAATGTTTGAGTGATGATACTATTTTAATTTTTTCTAACACATAACTGATATTTGCCTTTTGTGAGAAAAAATAATTGCACGGGATGGACAAATCAACTTCGATTTTTGAATAATCAATATCATTTATGTTTTTATTGCAACAAAAGATTTTTTTTAGAAAAGATATATATCAATAATTATTATTTTATGTATGGCCAATCCAAAATTTTAGACACAAATTCTTTCTATCATTCTACAAAAGTTAAGACAAGATATTGTATATTCAATTGTGTATTTATCTTATCTTTAGCAATTTTGGTAGGTGTTTAAACTTTAAACTAACAAAAAATATGAAGCTACTTCTAGGTACAAATACAGTTATTTCATCTTAAAAATAGACAAAATATATTAATAAATTTTAACAGATAACAACATTAATCGTATTACTTTGATTCCAAAAATGAATATGAAACTAGAATATAAAATAGTTTTAGGTAGATTTTAACAAAATTTATTTTTTTTCATAATATTTTTTTCTATAATAATAAAAAAGGTAATTCAAGATCAAATTTTATATCATGTTAAATTATACTTTCTCAAATCGATTTTAACATAAAAGTAGGAGAGTTTAAAAGTTTTGCTCACTAATTAAGAGAAAATGCCTATAAATTTAACCACTAATATTATTTTTAAAAATATAGAATTCTAATATAAATATTTTAATTTAATTACAAACTATATATTATTAATGAGTAATTGTTATACTTTAAAAATAAATAAATTTATTATTCATTAATTTTATTATTTTTAATATTAAAATAGTTAAATTTTAAATTTAATTAATTTTATAAAATTTTTATAACAAAATTATTATACGTATTTTTATTTAAAAATTTTAAAATAAAATATTTTTGTTGTGATAAGATTGCCTGAAGCGGATGCCCATTTTTTCACAAGACTCAGGTTATCAAAAGTGATTTTATTTAATAAAGTTTGAAAAGAGTGTCCTTGATATGTGTATAAATAGTAGTAGAATTTGAAGCATATGACACACAACAATATGAAATCACTCTTCTCTTTTTTTTACATGCTACCATAATATATAAACACTCTTCTCTCTCTTTTATATATATATATATATATATGAATAATCTCTATTGTATTGAGATATTGATTGTGGTGAACATTAATAATCTCTTTATTTTATATTTTTTTATTTATTTATTTTACAACACATTATCAGCACGAGACTCTAATAAAATTTTAGGAAGACTCAGGTAATAAATTTTCATTATATCGAAACTCTCTCATCTTGAATTTAATGCTCTTGATATATTTGAAAACAACTTTTTATCATGGATACTAGATGCTGAAATTCGATCCATCTTAATTCAATGGATATTGGAGATACCATTAAAGTTGAAAATAATGCATCCCAAAAGGATAAATCCAAACACATGATCTTCCTTCGTCGTCATCTTGATTAAGGTTTGAAAAATGAATATCTCACACTAAAAGATCCTGCAGATCTGTGAAAAAATCTTGAAGAAAGGTATATTCATCAAAAGATAGTGATACTTCCTCAAGCTCGATATGAGTAGACGCATTTATGTCTACAAGATTTCAAATTCATAAATGAATACAATTCAATAATGTTTTGAATTACCTCACGAATGAAATTATGTGGGGAGAAGATAACTGATAATGACATGTTAGAGAAAACTTTCTTGACCTTCCATGTCTCGAATGTGCTCCTGCAGCAGCAGTATCGAGAAAAAAAATTTAAAAAATATTCTAAGCTAATTTCTTGCATTCTTGTTGCTGAACGTAACAATGAATTGCTTTTAAGAAATCATGAAGCGCGTCCAGCTGGCGCCGCCCCATTTTCTGAAGCAAATGCGACAAATCATAACCCCAGAATAGGTAAATGGCAAGGTTTTGGTAACAAGAAAAAGTTATAGAAGGAAAAAAATTATGTTCACAAGAAAAGATTCATCAGAAGTGGGATAAAGAAAGAAATCATGGGCAAAATAAATCAATAGAGGATAAATATTTCTGTTGTGGTGAAAAGGGTCATTGGTCGCGTACCTATCATATCCCGAGGCACCTAGTTGATCTTTATCAAGCATTCTTGTAAAAGGATGATAAAAGAAAGGAGACAAATTTTGTTTCAAAGGATAGTTGCTGAAAATTACACTACTCATTATGAAGTATCCGATTTCTTTGAGAATCCTAAAGAAAATATTGGCCATTTGATCAATGATAGAAAAGTTTAATATGTGGGTTTGTTAAGTACTCATGTAAATAAATAATGTAAGAAATTTCTTGTTAAGTTTAATAAAATATTTATGTTTATAAATTTTTAAATTACTGAATGTGCCAAGTTCTAAAATAATAATAATAATAATAAAATTTTTAGTATATGATACTATGTAAAGATATTTGTCTTTTTGAAAAAAATTGCAAGGACATATAGTAAAGATATTTGCCTTGCAGATAGTGCAAGTTCGCATACCATTTTCAAAAGTAATATATATTTTACTTATCTTGTACCAAAGAAAAAATATGTTAATACTATTATTAGCTCAAGTAATGTAATAGAAGGCTCTGAAAGAGCTATAATTTTGTTTCTCGGAGGAACAAAATTTATAATAAATAATGCACTATTGTCTATTAAGTCTCTAAGAAACTTGTTGAGTTTTAAGGATATTCGCCAAAATGGATATCGTATTGAAACAATGAACGAGAAAAATCACGAGTACTTATGTATCACAACTCATTATTCAAATAAAAAAGGTTATATTAGAAAACTTACCTTTACGTTCATCTCGGTTATATTATACTAAAATTAGTGCAATTAAATCACATGCCATTGTAAACCCAAAGTTTACCAACCCAAATGAATTTATAATTTGGCATGATCGATTGAGTCATTTGGGAACAACCATGATGTGGAGAATTATTGAAAATTCCCATAGACATTCACTAATAAACCAGAATATTCTTAAATCTAGTGAATTTTATTGTGCCGCGTGTTCTCAAAGAAAACTAATTTTAAGGCCATCACCAGTAAAAATTAGATTTGAGGTCCCTAAATTCCTAGAAATGATTCAAGGTGATATATGTGGACTTATTCATCCACCATGTGGATCTTTTAGATATTTTATGGTACTAATAGACGCATCTTCGAGATGCTCACATGTGTGCTTATTGTCTTCTCGCAACCTGGCGTTTGCGAGATTACTTGCTCAAATTATTCGATTGAAAGCACAGTTTTCAGAAAATCCAGTTAAAGCAATTTGTCTTGATAATGCTGGTAAATTTACTTTCCAAGCCTTTGATGCTTATTGTATGGTTAACGGAATAAGCATTGAATATCCAGTAGCTCATGTTCATACACAAAATGAGTTAGAAGAATCACTTACTAAATGCCTCCAATTAATTGTTAGACCCTTACTTATGAGAACAAATATCTCAATCTCGGCTTGAGGGCATGCTATTTTACATGCCGCAACACTTATTCGATTGAGGCCAACAAGTTATCATCAATTCTCTCCTCTGCAATTAGCTTTTGGCCAGCAGCCAAATATTTCTCATTTAAGGATATTTGGGTGTGCGATATATGTTCCATTGCACCACCTTCTCGCACCAAAATAGGACCCCAAAGAAAATTGGGGATATATGTTGGATATGATTCTCCCTCTATAGTGAGGTATCTTAAGATACAAACTAGAGATGTATTTAAAGCTCGATTTGCAGATTGTCATTTTAATGAATCAAAATTTTTAACATTAGAGAGAGAGAATAAGCTTCTTGAAAAGGAACTTAATTGGAATGCATCATCCTTAATGCATTTAGATCCTTGATCAGGGCAATGTGAACTAGAAGTTCAAAAGATTATACATTTGCAAAGAATAACAAATGAATTGCCTAATGCATTTTCTGATACGAAAATGATAACTAAATCCTTTATACCAGCTGAAAATGCTCCAATTCGAATTGATGTCTCAGTCGGGCAAATGGCCACCGAAACAAATTCACCTAAGAAGCGTGGTAGGCCAGTCGGTTTAAAAAACAAAAATTCTCGAAAAACAAAAAAGGTAAATACTAATTCTGTTGAAAAAGATAAAGACATAGTAAAGATACCTGCAGTTGTCCAAAATTCTGATATAATTTTGATGCCCAAAGACGTTCATCAGGTACCTGAAAATTCTGAAAATAACGAGATCTCGATAAATTATGTCTTTACAGGAGAAAAATGTGACCAAAATAAGACAATTGTCAATGAAGAATTTGGATCCTCTAAAGTTTGAATTTCACTTTAGAGAGTAAAGTGTGATCTTCTACCCTTGAATAGTTTCTCTTTCATATTTGTTCTTGGTCCCACCTATGAAATCAATAGTGAGAGATCACACTTTACTCTCTAAAGTGAAATTCAAACTTTAAAGGATCCAAATCCGTCAATGAAATATTTGCATATAATGTGACATTAAATATCATGCATGAAAGTAAGGATCTTGAGCCAAAAATAGTTGAAGAATGTCGACAAATGAATGATTGGCTAAAATGGAAAGAAGTTATGAAGGTTGAGTTAGACTCACTTGCAAAACGTGAAGTTTTTGGACCTGTAGTCCGTACACCAGAAGATATAAAACCTGTTGGATACAGATGGGTATTTATGAGAAAATGAAATAAGAAAAATGAAGTACGTTACAAAGCTCGACTTGTGGCACAAAGTTTTTCACAAAGGCCCGGTATAGATTATAAAGAAACATATTATCCTGTAGTGGATGCAATAATATTGCGTTATTTTGTTAGTTTATTCGCATATCATAAACTACATATGCATTTAATGGATGTGGTGATAACCTACTTATACAGATCCTTAGATCGTGATATCTATATGAAAGTCCTTGAAGGATTAGGATATCAAAACCATCCAATGAATATTCACAGAGGTTATACTTAGTCAAATTACAAAGATCTTTATATGGCCTAAAGCAATCTGGACGAATGTAGTATAATCGTCTTACTGAGTATCTGGCCAAAAACGGATTCAAGAATGATGATATCTGCTCACATATAAAAAAATCTGCATCTGAATTCATTATAATTGCTGTGTACGTTGATGATTTAAATATCATTGGAATCCCTGAAGAAATTCCAACAACTATAAAAACTCTAAAAGAAGAGTTTGACATGAAAGATCTTGAAAAGACTAAATTTTGTCTCGGCCTGCAGATCGAGCATACAAAAATGGGATCTTCATTCATCAAACAACATACACAAAAAAGATATTGAAGGGATTTTATATGGATAAGTCACATCAATTGAGTACTCCAATGATAATAAGGTTTTTGGATGCGAAAAAATATCAATTCCGTTCTAAAAAAGAAAATGAAGATATCCTTGGTCTTGAAGTACCATATCTTAGCACCATTAGAGCGTTAATGTATCTTGCTAATAATACACGACCTGACATATCATTTGCGGTGAATTTACTAGAAAGGTATAGTTCCTCTCCAACCAGAAGATATTCGAATGGAATCAAACAAATCTTTCGATATCTTCATGGAACGGTTGATACGGGTTTGTTTTATCCATATGCATCTAAGTCATAATTAGTTGGCTATACAGATGTTGTATACTTGTCTGATCCATACAAAGGAATATCTCAAACAGGATACTTGTTCACATATGGTGGTACAACTATATCATGGAGGTCTACAAAACAGACGATTGCAGCAACATCCTCTAATCATGCTGAAATACTAGCGATACATGAAGTTAGTCGCGAGTGTTTTTGACTCAAGAGTTTGATCCAACATATTCTGTTATCATGTAGACTGATTGATCATAAGATAACTCCAACTATTCTGTTTGAAGATAATACAGCATGCATTACTCAACTTAAAAGTGGATACATCAAAGGTGATAGAACAAAGCATATTTGTCCAAAATTCTTCTTCACTCATGACCTTCAAAATCAAGGAATAATTGATGTTCAACAGATCCGCTCAAGTGATAATTTGGCAGATTTATTTACAAAGTCATTTCTAAAATCCTCATTTGAAAGATTGGTACATCAGATTGGGATGTACCGATTTCGAGATATTAAATAATAGTAACAAGAGGAGGAGGCTGTACTCTTTTTTTCTTGGTTAGTTTTTTTTTCATTGAGTTTTTCTTGGCAAGGTTTTTAATGAAGCAGTCCCCATCACAAAGAATATTGTACTACTTTTCTTTCACTAAAATTTTTTTTCATTGGATTTTTTTAGTAACTTTTAATGAGGCATAATCCTAAATGATCATCTAACGGGAGTGTTGTGATAAGATTGCCTGAGGTGGATGCCTATTTTCCATAAGATTCAAGTTATCAAGAGTGACTGTGTTTAATAAAGTTTGAAAAAAGTGTCCTTCATACGTGTATAAATAGTAGTAAAATGACTAGAATCTGAAGCATATGACACACAACAATACCAAAGCACTCTTCTCATTCTTTATATGCTACGATAATATATAAACACTTTTCTCTCCCTTTTATATATACGTTACTATATATATTAGTAATATATATTATTTATTTCTATTATATAGAAATATTGATTGTGGTGAATATTAATACTAAATTTATTTATTTATATTTTTTATTTTATATTTTATAAGAATTTTATATATTTTTATATATTATTTCATAAAAGACAAGGATCTATCATCCATATACTAATAAAATTAAAAAAAATCAAATGATCTATTTTATTATTTACCCTTTTCACCAAATTTTAAAAAGTTAAAAAACAGAAATTGTGAAATGAATTGGAATTTTTTATTTAAATAAATAAAATAAAAGTGTTAATTACCAAAATAAATAAATTTAAAAATATTTACCAATTTGTGTTTTTCAGTCATATCTCGTTTACACTGTAAACAAGATGGCATTGCATGTATATTGTTTACAGTGTAAATGAGATATGACACATCAACTGCGCCATGTCTATCTCGTTTACACTATAAACGAGATAAGACCGAACGACGCCTATAAGTAGAATGGTTGACGCGTAGGTCACAAATGGTACCAGAAAAATAGCTCTGCAGTGCCTGAAGCAACTTGGGAACCTTGTTGTACGACTCTTTCCAATTCCCATAAATTTGTGCAATTGCCTTCTACTTGGTCATCCACACCTTTCTGTAGGACGGTTTGAAGTGATAGCTTGCTTGGACCGCTGCTTGCAAAACCGGAATGCTGACAAAAGGGTTGGACTGAATCAACGCCAAGATGACCCGACAGATCAGACTGCTGTCTAGTTGACGATGGTCTTAAGACATGGTGGGTGCAAGACAACTATGCACTCCACCCACCCTCCGAACCTCCCTGAACACAACAACACAATATTGCTTCAGCCATGTCGTATGCCTACTTAGTATATCGTATAGAAGTAATGAAAGGCACAGATAAACTTAAGCTTACCAATATCCGAGGTTCTGACGAAGGGCCACACGGAGGCTCCATTGACACCCATTATCAGCTTGACGGCACTGCACATGATACTTTAACTGGTCCAATTCGAACACTCGGTACTCCACACTCCTCCGAATACTGTAGTTCTTGACACCCTGAAGTTAGGGGTGGAAACAGGCCAGGCTTTACTCTTAACAGACCAGGCCTGTAATAGAGTATATTGGCCTTAGCCTGGGCTGTAGCCTGGTATAGGCTTTTTAATGAGTACTGAGCCTGGCCTGCTGTTAAATCTGGCCTGGCCTGAAGCCTGTCAATAGGCTTGTTTTTTTTAATAATAATTAAATTTAAGATATAATTTAATTTTTAAAATTATAAAATATAAAATAATAAATTTATGAATAATATTGATAAAAAATACACATATATAATCAAAGAGACAAATGGATGAGTGGATAAAGGTATTTTCATAAGATAGAAGACCCAAGTTCAAATCCTTCTAATAGTATTTTTACTAGTATAATAAAACTCTCTATATATATTTGCAGGCTCAAGCTGGCCTGACAGGCCCAACAGGCTATTTCAAAAGCCTAGGCCTGGCCTTTTAAAGAATATAAGCTTTTTTAATAGCCTGAGCCTGGGCCTATTTCCTATCAGGCTAGGCCAGGCCAGGCTGCAGGCCCCTGGCAGGCTGCCTGGCCTATTTCCACCCCTACCTGAAACACTGCCTCTTGACTTCTAAACTTATGGCCGACCTGAAACTCTACACCGCCGTCTAGGTTGTAATCCTGTTCACCCGTGTCAAGAAACGGAGTCCTCTCATGCATGGCGTCCAAATCCAGATTGTGATAGTGAGTCGGAACTGGCGAAAGCGCCGGTATTGGAAGAGGTGGAGGCAGGACGTGGCGGGCCGCAGTCGAAACGGGTGTCTCCGGAACATACTCATTCTCATCCGCACTATCAGACAAGTCGCTATCACCACTGTCCGCCACGTAATCTTCGTCCGACTCCTCCTCGCACTCCTCGGCCTGATCCAATGGAATAGCGACATGAATGGGTGGTGGTGCGAGGGGTCGGTCGTCCTGCACATAGGTCGAGTGTACGGAAAGACCACCGCCACTGTGTCCCACCTCTACAGACAGCTCCATCACTTGCTCCACCATGATCCTCTCATGGATGTCAAACATCACTCGCACATGCTCGTCGCCTAGTAGTCGGAATAGTCGAAATCGGAAGACTCCGTTACCCATGGGAGCCAACAACCTATACGCCACCCTTCCGATCTTCCTCGCTTCTGTACCACCGAGCCTACTCAATATCAAACTCTTCAAATCCGATAACGTATTCACACGTTCAGTGCGAAACAATATTGGATCCTCGCACTCAAATGTCACCCCATTGTCGCCGTTTCTCATACGGGAATTGGGATACACAAACACAACTATGTACGGACTACTACTAGCCATTAATGCCCCGTATTTGTGAGAAAATATGATACGAAAAGTTTGTAAGAAATACCAAGAGTTACACATCCTTTTATAGCCGGTTGGACACAACTCCAAGTATCTCGTTTACATTGTAAACGCGATGACATCTCGTTTACACTGTAAACGAGATAAGGGTAGTGTAAACGAGATAAGGTCTATCTCGTTTAGACATAGCACAGCTGATGTGTCATATCTCGTTTACACTGTAAACGAGATACATGCAATGCCATCTCGTTTACATTGTAAACGAGATATGATTGTAGAACATAAATCGGTAAATATTTTTAAATTTATTTATTTCGGTAATTAATATTTTTATTTTATTTATTTAAATAAAAAATTCAAATGAATTGATGTGCAATTAATAATTACTAATTAATTGGCGTCTTTCATGAATGACGTCATACAAAGATGACCCCATAATAAAATGAGAAAATAATAATAGCAAAATAAGTTTAATAAAATCAGATTTGTTCAGTTACTCTTTTTTCTATAAAAGCATGAGTATCCATTATCACGTTTGTGCATAGTTTAATTTGGTAAAATATTTTGACCAAATATTTATATTTTTTAAAAGTATAAGTATTTTATTTTATATTTAATAAATAAAAAAATTATATATTTGTCTTTATAATTTTTAAAAGTTAAAAATATTTTTAAAATAGTCTTTAATTTGATAAAATTTTATTTTTTAAAAATAACTTATGAAAATTAATTTTTAAAGGTTAAATTTTTAAAAATTGTAGTATTTATATTTAGTAAATTAAATTAAAAACCGTTTATAATAAGCATAAATAATAACAAATACGTTTAATAAAATAATTTTTAAAATTTTAAAATATTATAATAGGCATTAAATATTTTTAAAATAGTTTTTAAATTTAAAATTTTTAAAAAATACTATAATAATTTTTAAAATTTAGATATTAATTAATGTATAAGGTTATATTAGATTTTTTTAATTTTGATAAGCACAAGCTAATTTTAAAAAATTCTCTCTTAGGTACTTTTAAAATCACTTCTAATTTTTAAAAGCTATAAGTATAAATACATGCACATGAGCTTTTTAATTTATCAAACACAAAAACACAAATACCTCTTTAAAAAATTTTACCAAACTAAGTTCTAAAGAAAATTTTTTTAAAGTTGTCCTGTAGTTATCAAAATTAAAAAGTATAATATAACCTCACATGCTAATTAATATCTAAATTTAATTCTTATATTAATGTCTATTATAGTATTTTTAAATTTTAAAAACTATTTTATCAAATACATTTATTGTTACTTATGCTTATTAAAAATTATTTTTAAATAAATTTACTAAATATAAATACTACAACTTTTAAAAAATAATATTTTAAAAGTTAATTCTTTATAAAAATTTTTTAAAAAGTAAAAATTTTACCAAACCAAACTTCTATATAAACTAACTAGTGGTTAAAGTTTGATCATGAATTCCATAAATTTTATAATTAATAATTTTAAGTAATAAAATATGTTTTCTAATGTTTTGTTAGTACACATACTAAGTAGTTAACATAAAAAAAATATTGAAAATAAAATATTTAAAAACTTTCATTGTCTTTAGAGGGAATTAATCAAAACAAAATTTAATTTTTTATGAAATTTAATTTTAATGATATTGTAAAATAGTTACTTTAATAAAATTAGCTATTTTCATAATAAGTATATCATTATTTAAAAAAAGGAACATAGTAGTTTAAACTCAATTTTATAAACAAAAATATTTTAAAAAATATTAAAAAACTAATAAAATTTATTATTTTTAATCATTAATTAATCAATAATATTTAAGAATATAAACTAAAAATATATTATTAAATTATTAAATTAAAAAATTTGATTAATTACTAAAAATATTAGTCAAAAACAGTAACTTTTTTATTTTTTCTCGATATTTTATCCATGCACAACAAATCAATATTCTTTGGGTGTAATTTTGCAGTAGTAACAAAATAATCTCCCAATAATCTCTACTAAATAATAACTATGATGATGAGATTAGAAGGGAATATCTTTTTCTCTGGTCTCTGTGTGAGTTAAGCGAGTTGCCATGGAAGCATTTCTCTCACTCTGATGCCCAAAGCTAAATTCTCTCTTCACATTCTTTTACTGTTTTTTTTCTTTTCTTTTCTTTTTGGTTCTCCATAAATACCATCCATCCCAGAGCTTCATTCTTCTCTTCTCTCTCTGCTCCTCCTCCTGGGATTGCACCTGCTCTCACTCACAAGTTAGAATTCTCTCTCTTCTCCATATTTCACTTAAAAACCCGTTTTTCCTTTTGTGTGAACGGTTCGTCATTAAATTAGTTCGTACCCAGATCGATTTCGCTTGTTTTTTATTCGAAAAACCCTATTTTGGTTGGTGGGTTGCTCGATGTTTGTTTGGCTTGTGTTTTTGGTGAAAAGGGTGAAGTCGATCTAGGGTATCTGCTAGAGTGGGTCTTTTAATTGTTATTGGTTGTTTCAAAATACTTGATTCTGATGTTTTATTGAAATGATTTTGTTGTTTTGATTTTTTGCTCACTGATTCGTACCTAGATGGATTTTTTGCTAGCTGGATTCAGCTCTAGGGAATTGGGATTTTCTCAGTTGCGAATGTTTTAATGGAAATTTATGCGGAATTTGCTCTTTAAGGATTTTGTTGATAATTGTTTAGCTATGTGAACATCAATCTGTGTCTCTATCTTGGTGTGTGTGTTTTTCTGCATTTTCTGAAGTTTGAACTTTCCATGTATTCTTATTACTGTGGTTTGTGTACATGGGCATGTCAATTGCTGATTACTACGGTTTGGGTTGTGCTTGATTGAATTATAGGTGGTGAGGATGTCGACTCCTGCAAGGAAGAGACTGATGAGAGATTTTAAAAGATTGCAACAAGATCCTCCTGCTGGCATCAGTGGAGCTCCCCAAGACAATAATATTATGCTTTGGAATGCTGTCATCTTTGGGTGTGTAGGAGTTTTCAAATCCTAACATTCTTTATATTTATTTAAATATGTTATCATAACAATCTAATTATACTTTTTCTCGGTGCTTTTTTCAGACCGGACGATACCCCTTGGGATGGAGGTATAAAAGTATTCTACTTTATATAAGCTGAAGGACTTAATATCTCATTTCAGCATTTTCACATATGATGATGATTATTTGTGAATTTCTTGCATGTGGTTTACTTGTAGAAGTAGCATATGTCTATTAGGTATTGAGGCTTTTACTTGGTGGGGTGTGAGGACTGAGGACTGAGGAGGGTAAGCATATGGAGCCTTAGCCTCACAAGCTTCGAACCATGACCTCTAAGTCATGAGGCAGCAACCATATCGTTGTGTAGTTGTGTCAAATCGCATCTTTGTTGTCTTTCTTTACTAGAATCTGAAACAATTCTAGTTGTCTATTGGAAGTGTATAATATTGTGTTGTACTATAATATAACTTGTGCTTGTAGGTCTCACCTAAATCTTGGTATTCAATATGCATTTTTCGAATTAAACTTTTGATTTATTGCTCCAATTGTACTATTGTAGACACAATAGGACAAAATACTAAAGGTTTAAGTTGACCCATGTCATGTTTACACTTCTTTTTTCCCCCTTGTGATTAATGTATTCAAAGCATGTAATTATATTGTGTGATGCTGCTTTATAATTTCAGGTACGTTTAAGTTGACACTTCAATTTACGGAGGATTATCCAAATAAGCCTCCTACAGTGCGTTTTGTTTCTCGAATGTTTCATCCGAATAGTAAGTCCAAACTCGAAATTTCAACATTGCTATCCCTGTTGGAGTTAGAATGAAAGTCATTTGAATTATTTTATTTGTGTGGCCATGAATGAGTATTTATTTAGCCTATAGAATATTGTAGAAACGGCTTTTGGGATTTCATTGGTGGTGCCTTTGTCTTCTTCCAAGCTTTCTTTAACTATAGTTTATCCAATATATAAAACACACCCTATTTTGTATTATGTCTAGTTTTGGCACTTTGGTTCTATTGAATGTAGAAACTTTGCAAACTTTTTATCTACATAATTTAGTTAGCTTTTGGTAATGGCAATATGGCATCTTGTAATTTGGTTCATATATATGTGTTTTTAATGATTGATTTGTTTATTAAAGAAAGTTGAGACTTGAAATTTTAATTCCAAAATATGTGTAATAAAGGATGTAGTGGCCCTTTTGATATCTTTGTTTCCTACACAAGTTTTAGGGGACTGATATGAATATGATTAAAGTAGAAATCATTGTAGAGAATTATTGTGCAAATATGTTGACAGTATTATAATTATTAGATATAAAAACCGTTAATTAACCTTTGCTCAACTATATTAGGTTTTAGTATAGTTGGTTCTTGACTTGGTACTAGAGTTTGGTTTTGCATTTGTAGAATTTAATCTAAGGGGTATTAATTCTGTTAGAATTGATTTTGAACTGAAGTAATTAATGTTGGTAATTCATATAAAAGTAACAACAACAATAACAACAACAACAACAACAAAGCCTTATTTCACCAGGTGGGGATGGCTACATACCATGCTATTGAGCCGTATCATGGATAATTCATATAAAAGTAAATAAGATAAAAAAGTTGGCACCCTTAATTAGTCACACCATTTAATGAATTCTCGTACAAAATTATTTAAACTCATTATCAGATGAATTATACATAGTTAACAACTTGTCACGTCAAGGTTGCATGCCAAATTCATGACAAAATATAAACAATTACAAGAATTGATCAATCAAAGATGATTTCATGGGAGTATTTGGTTGGGGTGCAATTGACACACATTGAATGACCGATTTTTTGTCGAGCAAGTTTTGTTGTATAGAATTTGCCATTTAGCATCTATTTGCTGTAAAACACACAATCTTTTCAAAGGATGTTCTCTCTCAAACATGTTGAGTACTTGGAAAGCTATGCTTTATAGACAGCTTTACTCTTAATTCTTGTCTTGGCTCTTCTATGGAGGACCTCTTATCTTCTATTCCTTGTAATCCCCCCCCCCCCCTCTTCCTTTTCTTCTTCCTCCTCCTCTAAGTCTTAGCAGTATTTTTCTTTTGTAAAAATAAAATAAAATAAAAAAGACTATTTCATTTTTCTGCAGAAAATATTATGTTCATTTAACCATAAATTGGCAGAGTAGATAACATTGATAGGATATTTGCATCAGAATAACTTTGATCCAATTCTAACCTGCTTTCTACTTGTCAATTTCAGTTTATGCAGATGGAAGTATATGCTTGGACATCTTACAAAACCAGTGGAGCCCGATTTATGATGTAGCTGCAATACTTACCTCAATCCAGGTAATTGTCATTTGCTTAATATTTTGGGGTTGCTGAAAGAAAGTTTATACTGCAGAGTTTGATTCCAGTTAACCCCTTTTTAAAATTTCCCTTTCTTTTTCTTGGTACATAGAAGTTTCACTGGAGGTTGGGTTATCTCATTCGAAGGTTGTGTTAGTGAAGGCTCTTTGTGATTTAATCACATATTATAAACCAATGAAAGTCCTTCAAAAGGAATCAAGCCTAATCCCTTCTTTAAAAATTTCCCATTTTTAGTTTTCAGTTTATACTGCTTGATGACATTCTTGTTAAGATAGAGAGATATAGAATTAAAATTTATTAGATGTATGTTAACTTTCTTTAAATTGGCTTTCTTGTTGCAGTCACTGCTGTGTGACCCAAATCCAAATTCCCCGGCAAACTCTGAGGCTGCTCGGATGTTCAGTGAAAACAAGCGCGAATACAACAGAAGAGTACGTGAGATTGTTGAGCAAAGTTGGACTGCTGATTAATTATAATCTTCAATAGGCTGCCACTAAGTCTGTTAAAAGGTTGTCAACTGATCTGAAGGATCTGACTGAGTAACCTTGAGACTTGAAAAAAAGAACAGTTGTGTGTTGTCTCTAGTCCTTCACAATGTGTTTACTCAAACTTCATATGAATTAAGGTTGTAGTTAAAAGGTTATCAAGGGGATCTGAATGATTCAGTAACCTTGTGACTTTAAAAGAATACTTATATTTCTGTGATGATGTGTTTGCTCAAACTTTATATGAATTAATATTCCACCATATTTTCTCCATGTTCTTCCTATCTGTGTTTTTGTTTACTTTATCATTTCAATGCTATAACTTTAGATCTAGTTAGCTGATAGATTCTCCAGTCCAAAAGAAAAAAAGCTGATAGATTTTGGTTATTTGGAGTTAATTCTTATGGAGGAAGTAATACATGCAGGTTGATGCTAGCTTTATTAGTTAAACAATGAAATATTTGTTGAGAATATTGAATTTCCATGATAAGAATCTGAATTTGATTGAAAAGATGCAGTGAATAAAAATATAAAATTATCAAAAGATTTAAACAAGACAAAATATATTATATGACAGAAAATGTATGTCTTGTATGATTTATATTTTTCTTTTGAATCAATGAATATCATCAAGTTTCTTTTTAAAAGAAAAAAAGTTGGAGCAGTTAATTAGCTGAGAGACAAGAATAAGAGTTGATTAAGCAGAGAAAAAAATTAATAGAATAGGGAAAAGTCAAATTGGTGACAAACACTCAAGTGTAATATTGCTATTAATTATCATTCTCATCATGGCTTATTAAAACGATTTTATGCCTTATTCAAGGGTAATCCAAAGAAATTGGTAGATACAAACTTGAAGAGGAACTTCTATGACTAGACAATAAGTTTGTAGGAACAATTCAGGACAAGTAGTGCATTTTGGCCAAATATAGAAGAAAATAAATATTTACATGTTCATTTATTCATTAAGATCAATGAACTTATGGAATGCCAGCAGACACTTCTATTGACAGGGATGTTCAGAACTTTGTGCTGAGATTTCCACTGCTGGTCCAGGACTCTTGAACTTGCATCGAGTACTGCAAGTTCCACAGAACATCCTCGATCGAAGGGCGCTGACTAGCAGCCTTGGAGAGACAATTGATGGTGATCTGAACTGCAGTCCTCATTGATTCATATGCATAAGTTCCCCTCAGGCAAGGATCAACTGCACTCCTTAGTACTGACTGTGCTTCTGATGACCCTTTCTCCAGCTGAAATTGATAAAATACTGAATTAAAGATAAGAAAAATATACCTTGGTTACAACCTTTTTATGGTAAACATAGCTATGTAGAGTTAACACTTCTATGATTCTTAGGTTTTTTATTGGAGGATATCTAAGAACAAGTGCTATGGATACTAACCTCATCCTTCAGCTCCTCTATTTCACTGGAAGATTTAATTTGTTTGCCAGTGATAACTTCAAGAAGAATAACACCCAACTGATAGATATCTTCCTTTTCTGCATTATTTGTGCTGCATGTGGGATTAACAACATATTAATTATACTTATTACACAGTAATGGAAGACTAAAACTGAAGAAAGAGATGATAGTGAGCAGAGATATATACCTGCCAATCTGATTGGAGGCATTTTGGTCAGTGTTCTGGAAATTGGCCAAGACAGGTATGATTCAATGTTAGAGACATGGATGCAATTATACAAACATTACTGAGAAAATAGTCCAAATTACATGTACTTTCTGCTAACCTTGGATGGCAATGGAATGCTGTATCTACTAACTTTTGCATTGAGGCTATCATCCAATAGAATGTTCTCAACCTTCAAATTGTTGCCGAAAATGCCAGGAGCAACTCCTGTGTGCAAGAACTGCACCCCTCTTGCAATGCCTATGCTGATTGCCATTCTTTGTGGCCATTTCAGCATATCTCTCTTTCTCCAATCTGTTGAGTAAGACACGTTATATTTTTTTGGACTTTCAAATCCTTGCTTTTATAGTGAGCCTTATTTTTATGGTGGTGTTTGATAAGTGTTTCAAGACAGAAAACACAGACAATAGAGACAGAGACAAGACAGAAGTTGCGTTTCTGTTATATTTTTGTCATGAGACGATTACCAGTGTCTATGTGATCGTTTTACCTGTAAGTTGATCCCTAAGCGACACATTTGATATGTGTTCAAAGACAATGAAGACTGTGCTTGTTGGTTGAGGATTTTCCTGATGAGTAATGACACAGTGTCCTAGAACACTCATCAAATGCCTGTGCCTCAAATTAGGCAAAACCTCTAAGTTCTGGTTAATGGTGTGGGGCAAACCCTTCTGCTTTATTTTTACACAGTTAACCAGGACCACTGCACCATCTCTGAGCCAACCTCTATATAGCTGTGTGAATACAATAGTAAATGAACACACATTAGAACCTGTTTTCTGTGGGTTCCATCTCATCATGGAAAACAAAACAAGCTATGAACCCTGTAAATAACTTGAAAGAAAAATTCTCTTACTTGGCCCTGTGTTCCTTCTCCTATTAGATTTGTTGAGTCAAAGTTGTTTGTTGCATCTTCAATTTCTTCTGATGTGAAATTACAGTATGGTGGCATTCCAACCGCAGATAGCCTCATCGTCTGAGGAACACGTCCTATTCCAACATGTGAAACCAGATTAATGAATGCATCACTTTAATCAGTTTAATGAGAGTCTAAAAGAATCTGAAAGTGAAAATCTAAAATGTATAACCATTTATCATATGATCATCATCCAATAACAACAATAATAACAACTATATCATAATGTTTCTTACTGGTATCAGTGTTTGGTCCGGGAGATGCTCGGGCATAAAATTTATCAGCAACGGATCTGTCGCGGTGACGATATGATCTTTCTTGGTTGGATTTCCTCACAATGAACACAGTGAGTAGAACCAGAATTGCTGCAATTCCCACAGCACCTCCAATTATACCAAGTAATAGACTTAGTTTCACTCTGGATTCGTTCTCCTTCTTTGTTTTCTCCGGTGGCTTAACGGCTAAGGCAACCTCTTTCTTGCAAAATGAATATGGATGCTGCTGGTCATTCAACCTTCTTGTTGAAAAACAATTCCCAGAGTATAGCACCTTGCCCGTTGAAATCATTGAACCAATGCATGATGGCAACTTTCCAACTAGAAGATTGTGTGAGATATCCACAAATGTCAGTGCAGAACCACATGCTGTTTTTGCCGAAAGGTTACCACTTAATTGGTTTGCAGCTAAGTTTAGGTACTGGAGAGAACGCAAAGAGAAAAGAAAAGATGGAATCTTTCCAAAGATTACATTGGAAGAGATGTCAAGTGTCTGAAGCTTATCAAATTTTATGAGTTGAAGAGGAATTTGAGATCTCAGAGAATTGTTCCTCAAGATAAGACTCACAAGATTCTGGCCTAATAGTGAAGGAAAATAAGGACCAAGCTTGTTGCCACCCAAGTTAAGCTCTTGAAGAAAAGTTAGCTTTTTGAAATCTGGGACAGTTCCATTGAAGAGATTATCAGCCAAAACAAGACTCTTGAGGCTCTTCAATGTTGATATTGATGGTGGAATTTCACCATAAATGAAGTTTGAACTAATGTTGAGAACCTCCAGTGACCAGAACCTGTTGATCTTGGAAGGTAATGGACCCCACAGACCTAATGAAACCAATGATAAGGCCTTCAAATTTGAAAACTTTGTCATCACAGTGAAGAGAGAATCAATGGAGAACCTTGATGAAAGGATTTGATGAGAACTAGTGTTGTTTCCAATGATGGTGAGTTCTGTGACATGGCCATTTGTGCAGACTATGGTGAGGGAAGGTGATGGAGGGAGGTAGCAGAAGTTGGTCCAGTTATTCCATCCTTGAAGGGCTTGTGGATATTCTAGAAGCTTCTGAACTTGGAAGAGGATTCTGTTCTCACTGCTTACAAGCTGTGCAGAAGTACTTGTTGTTATAGTAAGCAGAACAAGAAGGATTGTTGAAGGAAACAAGTTACAGAACAAAACCAATGATCTCTTCATATTCTTAGACTTAAAGAAAAGAAAAATATTTGTAGTAAACAGAATGGTTTTGTCACAGCATGAAAGCTATTAAGCAGTGAGCATAAGTAAACAGAATTGCTTTCTTATCTTTTTCTTTCCAGTTGTACAGAATCAAACACTTTAGTTAGTACATAGGAAAGCTATCAAGCAGAAAAGTTATTTGTCATGTTATAATGATTGCATGAAAAGATTTTCTGATGGAAAATTATGAGGATAAAGAATTTCAGTAATGTTGTGGAGCAGGTAGGACAATGGAAGGAAGAGGACCCCCAATTTTTTTTTTCTTAAAAAAAAATACTGAAACCTGAGATCTGGAAAAGAATGAGATTTCAAAACTTTGAGAAACCTTAAAAGAGTGTGTACTAAATAGCTTAGTAAAGGAGACTTCATTAACTAGACACGTCACATGAAAGATGCAAATGAAATAAAAGGTGCTGTGTAATAAAGAGAAATATCTTTTGTATATTTATTTATTTTATCAAACAGTTTTAGCCTAAAAAATTTTAATATGGAAGAAAAATGAGTGATATATTTTAACATGGTAATTTTTGGTGTTTTTTAAAATTGTGAGAGTATACAAATCGAACCTTTCGATTTGTGTTTAAAAAGTTGAAAAAAATTCAGAGTACACAAATCAAACCATGCGAGTTGTTTGATTTTAAAATTTTGCTTAAGAAATCGCATGGTCCGACTTGTGGTTTGGCAAATATGAATTTCGAAAGCTAAAAAACGGACGTCCGAGTTGTTTGTTGTTGTCAATTTTTTTATGAAATGGAATATCAAATGCAATTTGAATCGTCCGTTTACTGATAAAAAAACTCGCATGATCCGAGTTCTGTTCCACTGATACCACATGGCTGTGAAGTACCTATATTCCCCATATTCGAATCCAACACCACTTTTGCTTTCATATCCAAATTAAAAAGTGACAGTGTAAACTATCATCAATTTTTTATTCCGTTTTCTAGTAGGAAAAAATGTAGAATTCATAAAGAGAAAATATAATATAGGGATTTGGGAACCATGATATTAAATTGCAACTTGGCTCTCCAAGGCTCCAAGCTGCCAATGATGCCAAAGTCAACACACGGCTCTGAATTCAAAGTTTCAAGATGCAGGAACTTAACTCGGGGCACTTAGTAGTGTTGACCATCTTATGATGGACTTGCATGTATGTTATCACATCACCAAGTTCAGATATGAAATTTTTAAAAATTACAGTATTCCAGCAAATTTTCCATATTATTGTCTTTTGTACCGTGTTTTAATTTCTTCTAAGACACCAAAAAATAACCATAGAAATTGATTAGTTAAATTTATCCATCTTTAATTAATAGGATAATGTGAGTGATGTAATAGTAATATATTAATTAATGTATGAATCCCAGGCGCCACGGCACGTGGCTTTAGCGAGGGTAGGGTTCATATATCCAAATAATTTAAAGTTTCATTGTCAAACAATAATAGCGTAACTTTTCCCTTTGGGTTTTGGTTGGAGAGTGCTTAGATTTTTGGAGTTTTGTGATTGTGACATTGTGTCGGTGAAGTGTTCCTCAAAACTCAAAAAAGCATCCTACAGTTAGAGAGGTCCATGTTTCCACGCACATTCTTTGGTACAATGCATTTGACACTGACACATTTTTTTAATGTAATATTAGTTAGTTACACCTAATCATGCTCTTCTTTATGATAGCATAGCATTTTTTTTAATAATAATAATAATAATAATAACTGTAATAAAACATTGATATGGAAGGAAAAGAATTAAAGGAATCCGAAGAAGTGTTGTTTAGCATTGTTTTCCACTATATACATGCATTGCTGGATTTAGTAAATGTACGTGTATTGGATTGTAATAAGTTGCTAGCAATTTCATCATATAATAATAACAATAGTAAACCAACTTCGCTTGATTGAGTGGTCAGCTCACTCGTCCGTTTAAGCAAGTGTTGAGAGTTCGAATCCTGTCTTGTGCATGCAGCAACTCATTAGCCAGCGGCAGACCCTTAAATGGAATTCAGATCCGCGACGAATTAGTTCTTAACCTGTCGGGTTGGGAGATACCGTTTGGGTAAACCAAAAAAAAAAAAAAGAGAAAAATATCAAATGGTTAATTACTTTGTTTGGATGCATGTGTGAAGATGGACAAGTCAATTTTGTACAAGATCTTAATAGTTAATACTATATTTTGAGATAAGAATTTTGACTTTTAGATGGTTGTATTCTTATTTTATTGCAGAGAATAGAAAACTTATATAAAAGAAGATTTTGTTAATAAAAGAAGGCCAAGATTCAGGTTTTGCAGAACCTTAACATAGTGACAATTGTTGATATTTTAGTATTTTACTTTAGATAATATTTGTCATTTAACTCATACTTTGGATAAAAATAGAAATCTAAGGTATTGTTGTTCTATTTTGTAAACGCTAAAGAACAAAATTTATATTTACTAATAGACCATTTTTATTTAATTGAAAATAGTTATAAAAAGAAATGTAAAAAAAAAAAAAGCAAACTTAGTGTTAATAAAACTAAAAATAGTTATAACAAAAAAAATCGAAAACTAATTTTTAATTAGTGAATATTATTAAACTTTTTTGAATTTTAAAAATTCGTTTTTTTTTAGAATTTATTGTTTAGAATTAGTATTTTAAAATTTAGAATTAAAAATTTATGATTTAAGATTTAGAATTTAAAATAAATAAAATATTTTAAAAAATTAATTGATATTGGCTAAAAAAATTAGCTTCGAGATATCACTTATAATTTTTTTGTTAGGGGAGGTACGTAACGATCAAATATAGTTATTCTATCCCAAATTCCTTTATTAGTATATATATACAATATACAATTATGGAGTCTAGGGGTGCACAGATCCGGCCCGGCCCGAAGGCCCGGCCCGGTCCCGAACACTTTTAGGGCTAATTTGGTGTGATTTCATCGGGTTTAGGGCCGGGTAAGGGTCTCAAAAATAGACCCGGTCATTATTTCGGGTCGGGTCCGGGCCATAGCTCGGGTCACCCGAAGTCGGCCCGGTGGCCCGGTCATCATACACAATTAATATTTTGTGTTATTAGTGATGGATCATGACTATTCTTATGTGGAATTTAAGTATTGTAAATCTTAATATTTTGTGTTATTAGTCATTATAAGACTATAAGTTAATGTTTTATGTTTAGAATGCATAATATTGTGTTATTTGTATGTATTTAAATATTTGGTATTATTAGACAATATTAGTATTGATTGTGGTTATACTTTAGTATTGATTGTGGTTATGCTTTAATTTTGAAGAAGGGTTGGTTCTTGTTATATTTTTCTAAGTGAATTTTATCATGTTAAATAATGGTTGGAGTCTTAGAACTTTGGATATTTTTACATGCTAGCTTACAAGAAGGTATCAATGTAATGTAATGTTAACGGCCCGGTTTTCACCCGGTTTTTACCCGGTATAATTGTGGCCCGAAAGTGTATTGGTTTCATCGGGTCTAGGGCCGGGTTCGGGTCTAATAAATAGACCCGGTGTATATTTCGGGCCGGGTCTGGGTCACATCAAACCCGGCTTCACCCGTCCCATGTGCACCCCTAATGGAGTCTATGAAATGAAAAATTTTCTCTCATTTTGAAACTCTATACGGAAACTCAAGTAGGCCATCAAGGAATCTATTAGCTTCCCTACAAGTATTGGACAATTTAACCTTCCAATCAATGTTAGTTTGTTTCCTAGTAGCATTAATTGTATAGCATTATGAGCCAATGGGTTACTACAACCTCCGTACACAAGACTAGATTCGAACTTTTGACACTTGTTTAAACAGACTAATAAACTAACTACTAAATCAATTCAATTTTATTGCCCAAAAAGTTTCCAAATTTCAAGCATTCGCGTTTCTGGGACGGTTCTGCATAAAACATAAAACCCATATTGTGACGGATTCATAGGCCCAATACCAGAAAGAAAAACATTATTTTGATGTGTGGCATTAGCTAGTTTCATTGTTAGTTTGTTGGTTTGGTTCCTTAGCACATGGCCCACGTGCTAGACAATACTGGCCTTGTTTATTTGTGACTTTATATTATATCATTCAATTATTGAAAGAAAAATAAATGATTTTAGAGATGCAACTCACAATTCACAAACTAGTCACTGCCCAAGTGGTTATGTTATGTCTCTTTATGATATATATCCTTAATTAGTAGACAAGACATTGTGATTTATGAGAATTCAGGTGGAATATTATTATTCATGCATGCTTGGCCCATCCATCGGAATAATATTTTGTCCATTTTTAATACTTTACAAGTGTGAAATATATATTCTCAAGTTCCTCATTGGATTCACTTCCATTTTCCATGTGCCAATGCCTTCTTTCAAATCATTGCAATTACAGAAAAAAGAGATGGAACTGAATTATTTTATTATCATTATTGTGGTACTACTACTAATTTAATACCAAGTCTTGAATAAATATATAATATATAAATGAGAAAAGAAATAAGATGTGGATGTAATTTTGTTAATAGTGGAACATGAAACCTCGTGAGAGGTATCTTACAGTTGCAGCCAGTTACAAACACTGTCTCCTCATTCATTTTATGATTCATTATAGCTTCTGCCACTTTCTTAATCATTGCCACCCTTTTATCCATTTTCTTTATTTTTTATTTTTTTGGCTATAACTACTTGTAACTTCTAAGTCTTGTTCATTCTCTAACTTCATAGTTCGTTCATTCATTACCTGTAATAACTGTAAGTGCATGCTACTCAGTACTCACCTCTCAATGTAGTGGCTGCTCTTCTTTTCTTCTGATGTTGTTTCTGTTTTCTTTGGCTTTTTTCCAAGTTCTTGTCACAGTAGAATAATATGAATTATTTGGTGCTTGATTTTGATTTTGATTTTGATTTTGCAATGTATGTTCCTTATGTTCCTTAACGTGATCAATCATGTATCCCTTTTGGTGAATCATTAATAAAATAATGTTCATCTAAGTATCTAACTACAAACTTGAACTTTTTGATAGTCTAGTGATGTTGATTGGGACTGTTTTGTTTAGTTTAACCTTTTTCTAATTTAAAAGAGATTGAGTTTTTTATTAGTACATGATTCTTGCAGATTGATCTTTTGAATGATGGGAAGACAAAGTGCTAGAAAGTGGATTAGAAACTTAATTCTGGGCAAGAAATCATCATCGAAGTCTAATTCATCAAAACCTCAAGATGTTTTTGTGAGTTTTTTTTTTCTTTTTTTGGGATGATTATTTAAACATATTCTGTATTTGTGATTGTGATTTCAACTGTTGTGCTAAAGAAACCTTCAAGTAACAAGGATATGGTGATGGTGGTGGTGTCTTCTGAGGCATCAATGTCTCCTCATCCAGCCCCTCCAAGTTCTTCAGCTAAAGCCATAACAAAAGGAATGGTACCAGAAAATGAGGTAGTTAATGGATCATCAAATGAAAAGCTTTTTGTTATTGCAAGTGAAGATGAACAGGCCAATGCACAAGCACAAGATGCTGTTGCTAATATTGGATCTGAGGATCATGCTGAGAAAATCAACCTTACAGAGGCAGCTATAATAGCTCAAGCAGCTCTTAGAGGCTATCAGGTATTCAACCTTTCTTTCATGCAATTTTTCCATTTTTACCATTTTTTTTTGGTAATTAATGTGTATTTGTTTCTCTTAGTTGGACTATATTAGATTCTCTCATGTAAAAATTTCATGTGATTTTGTATATAACTGTCAAGTGTTAATTGTTGTTATGATTCATCACAAAATCTTCTCAGTACATATGGATAGAAACTTAGTGTATTACAAAATTCTTCTAGAATTTATTTATCTTGTTAAATGGATAATTGATGTAGCAGAACTTATCCATGACATGAAAACATAGTATCCATAAATCTTGCAATATAGCATACATATTGGTTTGCATTTGCATAAAGCCTTAGACAGATTCATATGTCTCTATATATCAGGCACGCAGAAAGTTTGAGATACTGAAAGGGATGATACCCCTTCAAGCTCTTATTCGTGGCAAGTTGGCTCGAAGAGAAGCTGTTTCTGCTCTATACTGTGTTAAGGGAATAGTTAAAGTTCAAGCACTCGCTCGTGGTTATAAAGTTAGGCACTCTGCTATTGGTCTTCAAGTGCAGAAAACTCTTAAGGTATTATAGCAAGTTCTTGAACTAATTTACTCTATACAATGATCATCTATGTGGTTTATTAACATATTTTCGATTAGGATACTAAATGTTCAAATTCTATTGGGAGAGTTACATCAACAAAGGCAGAGAAGATTTCAGATAGTGTCTTTGTTCACAAGGTAAGAACTAAGAAGTACTTCTTGATTAAGAGTGTGATTAAAATGCACTCTTTGCATTGATTCAAAGTTGATAAGACTGGAATTTGTAGGTCTAATACTAAGTTGATGTAATCTTTTTGTTGATATGATTTGTGAATATGAAATGTGTAACAAGAGTTAATTAATGTGCCTTTTCAGCTTCTGGCATCGTCGCCGGCGGCTGTGCTTTCCAGACAACTCAGATATGAATGGCTTGAACGTTGGACGAGATCACGATTTTGGGCACCTCTTCAAGAATTGAAGAAAATTTATGAGAAAAATGTTTTAGGCCAAACAGTAGAAGCTGGTGAGGGAAAAGCCAAAAGAAATGCAAGGAAAGGAGAAGCTGTGAGGGTTGACAAGAAAAAGGAATCAAGCATGGCATTGCATTCATCAGTTAAGGAAAATGAGAAAAGAAAACAACACATGACAAGAATTGAGGATACTAATAATAGTAGTTTCCAGAGAAGAGCTTCACTTCCTGCTAATTATTATTTGAAGAATGATAAGAATAAGAATGAGTCATCACAAAACACTACTACTACTACTACTACTCCAAGAGTTCCAAGTTATATGGCTCCTACTGAGTCTGCAAAAGCTAAGCTAAACTCTCCAAGATTTGGTAGTGATTTGGTATTAGACAGAAATGGTATAAGCAGGAGGCTGTCACTTTCATTTTCACTTAATGGCAAGTTAGGAATGGCAAAGATAGATAACAGATCCCTCTCATCTTCAAGGGATTGGACAGGTAACAACTTTTTCTGTAATTATAGTGATGTTTTGTGGAGTTATATATCAACTCTACTTGAAGCTTACATTTTTTTTTATTGGTATTATCAGTTTCAGATAAGTTGATCCAACCTCAGTGGAGAAGGTGATTTAATGTTGTATCATCTCAAATAGAGTGGAGTGTTGACCTACATTGCAGTCTCTGTCTTTGTCTTTGTTAATTCATCATATTTGTCAATAGATACCTGGTAAATATGTGTAATAATCATTATCATATTTAGTATGCCATATTCAATTTTCTTTTACTACTTAGATATTATAAAAAGAATGACTTTAACACAATGAAATGGAGTATAATACTAGTAAAAAAAAAAAAAAAAAGAAGATAAACTACTCAAACAAAATAACTATGAATTACTGAGCATTACTATGAATGTATGTTGAGAATATAATAGGGGTGTTAAGAGACGAGAAAGGATCAAAAGAATCTTATCATGTTAAATAGCAACGCAAGCATCCTTTTTAAGTGCTTAAAATCCTAAAAGCTGATGGTGATAATTAATGATTTTCCTCTAATTTCAAAAGAGTATACCACACAAACCAGACACTAAGGGTAGGTATTTGATTAAACAAATTATATGACACCCTTTGTTAAGTCTGCAGCGGAATTTTGACTTCTAATAACTACAAAGTAATATAAAATTGAACACTACTCACAATAATGCACTCGCTATATAATTACTAAAGAGAAAAGGAAATAAAATAAAATAATAATAATAATAATAATATGAAAAGAAGATGTGAATGTAGTTGTTATTGTTGATGATGATTGAATTGAAATTCTACAAACGTTTATATAGTGGTTATATGCTATAATTTCAACGGATAGAAATAAAACTTTCTTATAATAACTCTTAGCCTTCCTTTTCTTAGCCTTCCTTTTTTTTCTCTCTCCCTCATAATTCTCCACCTCGTTCACAATTTGAAATCTACTCAAATTTTGGACGATCAAAGTGTGGTATTCATATCTGGTTGCATCATTTTTACAATGACTGCTTACGTACCCTTGTTTAGGATCAAACCAATTGTAGTTCCTCTATTTCTCCATGTATTGCCTAACATGAAGCAATATTGAGCAATTCCAAAGTATTGGAACTTGTTTCCTGACACTACTTTAGTCAACATATCAGCAGGGTTTTCATCTGTGTCTATTTTTATAGAGAAATGTTACCTTTCTCTATAACATCGCACACGAAGTGATATTTTACATCAATATGCTTGGTACGAGCATGATGAACCTGATTTTTAGCCAAATGAATTGCACTTTGACTATCACAACTCAGATTCACGCAATCTTGCTTTAACCCCAAATTATCTAGAAGACCCCTTAGCCACAATACTTCTTTCACCCCTTCTGCTACTGCCATGTACTCAGCTTCTGTAGTAGATAGTGCCACTGTAGCTTATAACATCGATCGCCAACTAACTGGAGCACCTTGTATTTTATATACATAACCAGTTGTAGAACGTCTTCTATCTAGATCACCAGCATAATCAGAATCAACAAAGCCGCTAATTTGACATGATTTTCCACTAAAGCATAAACCTGTGTCAATGGTACCCTTCAAGTATCTTAATATCCATTTGACTGCTTCCCAATGTGCCTTACCTGGGTTTGCCATGAACTTGCTAACAACACTGACTGCCTGTGAAATATCTGGGCGTGTACACACCATAGCATACATTAGGCTACCGACTGCACTAGCATAAGGTACATTTTTCATGTAAGTCTTATCCTCTGCTGTTGTGGGAGATTGTTTACCAGAGAGCCTAAAATGTGGAGCCAACGGCGTTACCACCGATTTAGCATTTTTCATTTCAAATCTTTCAATAACACGCTCAATGTACCCGCTCTGGCTCAAGAACAATTTTCGGCTTGATCTCTCTCTTTTAATTTCCATGCCTAATATTTTTCGTGCAGCACCCAAATCTTTTGTTTCAAATTCTTTACTGAGTTGAACCTTTAACATATCTATCTCCACCTTGCTCTTAGAGGCAATAAGCATGTCATCCACATACAATAGAAGATAAATATAATCACCTCCAGAAAGCGTATGAATGTATACACAACAATCATAATTACTTCTGGAAAAACCTTATTTCAACATAAAGGAGTCAAATCGCTTATACCATTGCCGAGGAGATTGTTTCAATCCATATAGCGATTTTCTCAAGCGACATACATGACTTTCTTTACCCTCAACCTTGAAACCCTCAGGTTGATACATGTAGATTTCTTCCTCTAAGTCACCGTGCAAGAACGCAGTCTTCACGTCTAGTTGTTCCAACTCAAGATCACCATGAGCAACAAGACTTAAAAGCACTCATATGGAAGTGTGTTTCACCACAGGAGAAAATATCTCGTTGTAATCAACACCTTCTTTCTGTGCAAATCCCTTCGCTACTAACCTAGCTTTGAATCTTGTACCATCTGACTTAGTAGGATCTTCTTTTCTTTTATACACCCACTTACAACCAATTGCAGTCTTTCTCACGGACAATGGGACCACATCCCATGTCTTGTTCTTATGAAGAGATTGCATCTCTTCCTCCATAGCGACCAACCAATTCTCTCTATCTTTGTCTTTGATAGCATGTTTGAAGGTGACCGGCTCATCATCCTCCACTGAGAGTGCATAATCTACCAAGTTTAGCTGCCCATAATGTCTCAAAGGCTTGTCTGACCCGAACTTCTGAACAAATTTATAATTCCTCTTTGACCTAGTAGATGCCAAAGAATCCTGCTGCTGCTGTTGTAATGCATGTGCATTTTCTCGCTGAATTTTCTCATGATCAAGTTCATCCTCTGCATCATCTCGAGTAGCATTAGGATGCTCCACCTGAACATTACTAGAGTCTATTTGTTGGTATTTAGACTCTATCTCCACCACTTGAGTATTTGAAGTTTTTCCAACATCACCATCATCTGGCACCATATCTTTAGACAAAGCTACCATAGATCGTTCATCAAAGATAACATCCCTACTAATTACAAACTTAGAATCATTTACACTCCAAAGGCGATAGTCTTAAACCCCTCTTGAATACCCCAAAAAGATTACCTTCTTTGCTCTATCATCAAGCTTATTATCTTTGACATGATAATAGGCTGTGCATCCAAAGACTCTGAGTTTCTCGTAATCTGCATGTTCTCCTGACCACACCTTATAAGGTGTGTTTCCATCTAGAGAAGAATGTGGGGATCGATTCACTATGTAGCAAGCTGTAGCAACTGATTATGCCCACCATTCTCTTCCTAACCCAAAATTAGAGCGCATACACATTGCCTTCTCAAGTAGCGTACGATTCAGTCGTTCTGCGACTCCATTCTGTTGTGGTGTCTCTCTAACTGTCTAGTGTCTTGTAATGCCTTCTCGGTCACAGAACTCCTTGAAAGCCCCATCCGTGTACTCTGTGCCATTATCAGATCGTAGAGTTTTTAACTTCCTACCCATTCGATTTTCAACCATTGCTCTCCACCGCTTAAAAGTGTCGAATACCTCATTCTTATGTTTGAGGAAGTAAATCCAAACATACCTAGAATAATCATCAACAAAAGTAACAAAATACCTGGAACCACCCTTGGAAGTAACTTTAGCCGGGCCCCAAACATCAGTATGCACGTAGTCTAACAACCCTCTGCTTTTGTGCTTGCTTGTAGAAAACTTCACCCTATGTGCCTTTCCATACACGCAATGCTCACAAAATTCCATTTGTGGTTTCTTCATATTCTTCAGCAAACCTTGTCCACAAAGCAATGATAGACCTTTCTCTGACATATGTCCAAGCCGCATGTGCCATATTCTCGTGCAATCTGTTTGATCTCTACTTCCACCGATTCCAACTGCTAACTCACCTATAACCGTTGTCCCCAAAAGAGAATAAAGATTACCGTGACGAACTCCTTTTATCACTACCAAAGAACCACGAACAACTTTCAGTACCCCATTTTCTGCAACTATTTTGCAACCATTTTTCTCCAACAAACCTATGGAGATCAGATTTTTCCGCAAGTTTGAAATATGTCTCACATCCTTTAAGGTTCTTACGACACCATCATGCATCTTGATTCTTACAGTACCCAACCCCACAGTTTTACAAGCATGATCATTGCCCATTAAAACTGTGCCACCATTTATGCTTTCATAGGTAGTAAACCACTTCCTATTTGAACACATATGGTGAGAGGCTCCTGAATCAAGAATCCACTTACCGGAGATTTCATAAGATTGTTCTGTTACAGAGTAACAATCCTCCTCATCATTTGAGATGTAGCTTGCTTCTTGCTTTTCTTTCGAGTTGTCGTCGTTGTCGTTGTTCTGTTTCTTGAAAGTTATCTTCTTATTTGGACAATTTGCTTTGAAATGTCCAGCCTCACCACATTTAAAGCATGTTCTCTCCGTGTGAGGTCTAGATTTTGGCCTAGACTTTCCACACTTATTACCTTTTCCTCTTTCATTAGTCCTTCCTCTACCCGCGAACAATCCTTGTGCTTGATCATTATACTCTCTTCCATTTGAAGATGACATTACACTTGTAGCAACCTTACGTAGATCATCTGCTAAAAGTGATGCCCTCGTCTCATCCATGGTCAGAGTGTCACCCACCAGCATCAATGTCTGCACCAGATTTTCATAGGACTTCGGTAATGAAAGTAACAATATGAGTGCCTGGTGTTCATCATCAACCTTCACATCTATATCCTTTAAGTTTAATATGATCCTATCAAACTTATTGATATATTCTCGAATTGAGGTGCCTTCCTCCATCTTGCATGTATACAATTTGGATTTTAAGTAGATCCTGATAGTTAGAGTCTTTGTCATGAAGTTACTCTCTAACTTTAACCAGATGCCTGCTGCAGTTGCTTCTTCGTTCACCAAGAAAGCAACATCCCTCTCAAGGCATAAGATTATTGCAGCTCATGCCTCAAGATCTAATTCTTCCCAATCCTCATTTTTCATTCCTTCCGGTTTTTTCTCTTTTTCCGCTAGTGCCTTGTGTAACTTCTGTGATATAAGCAGATTTTTCATCTGCATCCTCCAATAGGAAAAATCATTTTTTCCATTGAACTTCTCGATTTCATATTTGCCTACTTTGACATTACCACTAGTAGAAGTCATTATATTTAAAATTGAATTTTACCACTCAAATAATGAATAATATAACGTTGGCTCTTGATACCAATTGTTAAGTCTGCAGCGGAATTTTGACTTCTAATAGCTACAAAGTAATATAAAATTGAACACTACTCACAATAATGCACTCGCTATATAATTACTAAAGAGAAAAGGAAATAAAATAAAATAATAATAATAATATGAAAAGAAGATATAAATGTAGTTGTTATTATTGATGATGATTGAATTGAAATTCTACAAACGTTTATATAGTGATTATATGCTATAATTTCAACGGATAGAAATAAAACTTTTCTATAATAACTCTTAACTTTCTTTTTCTTAGCCTTCATTTTCTTTCTCTCTCTCACGCCCTTCATTTCAAAATACCATCATATAATTAAGGAAATAATAATAACGATATTCTGTTGTTAACAAGCTATAGTTCAAATGGCATAGTCTCTTCATCTTTAATTATCTAAAAGTCCGGAGTTTGAGTTTCAATCCTAACTTTGAAAAAAAAAAAACGAGACTCTATTATTCAACAAATTATTTATAGAGTTAGAATGACAATCACTTGAATTATTTTATTTGTGTGGCCAATGCATTAGGATTGGGAATTCATGGTGCTGACTTTGTCTTCTTCCAAGCTGTCTTTAACTATATTTTATCCAAGAAATAAAAACAAAAAATAAGAAGCTTGACTTTAGAGAGTTACCTTGTCCTTATCTATGGTCAATAGTGGCCACCTTTGCGTCCAGGTACAGTATCATCACAACTATATATACTACTTCCTTTATTATAAAAAATAAATGTTATCAGCGTGTGAGGCTTTCGTCATATAATAATAAAAATAAAGGATATAATAAAACCAAAAAACAACAATAATAATTAATACATGCATGATGCATCTGGTGTTCCCTAGAGTTCCCCTGATCACTTCATTAAGAGATCTCTTTTTTTCATTTTCTTCAAAGATTCAATTTTTCATCATTCTTTCTTCCTATTGAAGTGTTTGGAGGAACTCCTGGAATCACCGGTGAAGAACGCACGTAACCAAGACAAAGCTTTGCACATAACACATACACATATGTATATAGTATGTATGCTTCTAAATTATTTTGTTTCTTCAGTTTCTTATTCTCATGATCTGATACTACTTCTTATCCTGTGAAGCTATAGATTAAGGTTAGTTATGTTGGAAAATTATTAATTTTTTAGTTTAATAGTAAGCAATATATATATTAATTATAATCACAAATTAAGTTATTTCACATATTGTTATAAATATTGAATTAAATAAATTATAATTATTTTTTATTTAAAATTAAATAAGAATAAAACCAAAAATACTATTTTATTTAAATTTTAGGATTTAATGTAAATAGTAATTTTAGAGTTTCGGTCTCCAATATATTAAAGTCGCCTCCATAGCTATTTCCTCAACAAAAGAGTTGCTATTCAGTCCTATCAGGAATATAGAAGATTTTGATTGAGGAAAATTAAAAAACCATAAAAACTAAATTTTTTCAATCATACTTATAAATTAAGGTACGTTTTCGCATTCAAGTATTTTTTTTTAATGATTTAATATGGATGGTCTTGAATTAAAAAATTTTAAGAATTTTCAACAAGTTATAGAATATAACGATTAATTAATTTTCGTCAACTCGTTTAATTTCTTATTTTCTGTATGTATAATAAGCCTTGACCTAAAAAGAATTTGAGTAAAATGAAGGTGGAAAAATATAATAGGCTTCATAGATTTTAGAATTAGCTATGCTTTGTTAGGGATATAATTTGTTATGATGATTTTTTTTTCCCAGAATAGTTGGGTGCAATTGTTTTGATGATACTGCTACGTATATATACGGTAGATTCTAGTATGATTATATGGTAATTATGTAAACCAGAATGAGACCCGCAATGCGCAGAGAGGTAGATTACTTATATTATAAATAGATTTTAATAAATATTATATTAAAAATATTTTAGAGAATATATTATAAATAAATTTTAAATTTATTTTTTTTAAAAAAGATAGATTATTTATATTAGAGTTATATAAAACTGCATTTTCTTTCTTTTTTTTTTTTTCAGTTTTCGATTTGCATTAATTGTTGCACTTTGTTTTTTTTGTGTTTTTTGTTTGTTTGTAAATAATTTAAACAAATGAATGGATGAGAATGAAAAACATATAAAAATGTTAAATTAAATTTAAGAAATTTTTTACAATTAGTATGAGAAATTAAGAAATGAAGAGTAGTAAGAGTTTTAATATATATAAGTTGTAGAATTTGAATATTTGTAACTGAAATTTTTTATAATAATTATTATTATGACACTTTTAATGTATGTTTATTGCATTTATTTAGTACTTGATGTTTCAATTGAATAATAATAGATAAGAGTTTTTTTGTTTTAATTTTTTTAAAACATTTTACTAAATAGTGATTGGCTAATTTTCATCTTTTGCCAAGTCATTAGAATTGCTGATGTGCCATCATTAGCAAAGAAAAGATGGCTTAAACTCATTGTGGAGAAAGTTAGTATCAGCTTTTATATATTATAAAAATGTTAAATTAAATTTAAGAATTTTTTGACAATTAGTACGAGAGATTAAGAAATGAATAGTAGTAAAAGTCTTAATATGTATAAGTTGTAGAATTTGAATATTTGTAACTGAAATTTTTTATAATAATTATTATTATGACACTTTTAATGTATGTTTATTGCATTTAATTAGTACTTGAATAATAATATATAAGAGTTTTTTGTTTTAATTTTTTTAAAATATTTTACTAAATAGTGATTGGTTGATTTTCATCTTTTGTCAAGTTATTAGAATTGTTGATGTGGCATCATTAGCAAAGAAAAAATGGCTTAAACTCATTGTAGAAAAAGTTAGTATCAGTTTTTATATATTATAAATAGATAGATTATAAATAGATAGATAGATTTGGCAAGATTTGAGTGGTGAATTCTAAAATTTTGACAAGTAAGCGATGGTGCTGACATGGCCGTTAGTAGAAGAAGAGAAATAACTTAGAAGTAATGTGGGTAAACCTAATTTTGGTTGTGACTGTTGGACAGAACCGTTTAAAAAAGAGGAATACATAAACCTGTGCTACTTGCAATGAGTTCACAATTAAAATGTTATTATTTATAACAAATAAATAGGACTATTGAAAATGATATTGAACAACAGAATGAGAAGAGTAAACGGCAAAGTTGAAAATCTTTAGGAAGATACTGGGACGAATTTCCTACGTTGGCGACGCCGAATGGTGACGTTGGTCTGAGACCCAAAATCGAGCTCCGACAGAAAAACCGCAACATGAGGAATGGAGTTTGCCCTGGTCTCTGCAATTTATGCAATGCGGCTCCGCCGGAGATGGACATCGTGATGGACAATTTGTTTTGAGGAAAAAACAATGGCTCATAGGACCGGAAGAGAATGGAGGAAATATGATTTTGGTATGGAGAGGTGCCAAGAGGAAGAGGATTTCGAGAAGTATAAGAAAGGTAATAAGCTCTTTGGTTTTCAGAGCTTTTTTTTTTGTAAATGTTAATTTGTGTTTTGTTGTTTTAGAAATAAGGATTGATTTGGAAAAAATTAAGTTGTTGATTTTTATTGTGTTTTTTAGTTGTTTTTTGTGTTTTTTTATTTGAAAATAAAAGTTGATTTGGCAAGATTTGAATGGTGGATTCTAAAATTTTGCCAAGTAAGCGATGGTGCTGACATTGCCTTAGTAGAAAAAAAAATAACTTAGAAGTAATGTGGGTAAACTTATGTACCTACTTTTATATATTAAGAATAGATACATGTTGTTAAAATTAAAATTATATTTTTTTTATATTTTAGTAATACTTTTTAAAATATCATAGTCACTATAATTACGGTAAGATCATGATATTAGAATATAAAGATAAATACTAAATTAGTATCTAAAAAATTTTTGTACTAACAAAATAATACCTGACTTTTATTATTGACAAAATAATTTTTAAAATATTTTAAAATTTGACAAACATATCTCGAACTCGCGACCCCCTCTCCCTCCCTCCCCATCGATCTTATTTATAAAAAAACTGTACTTGCACCACTTCGGATATATAGAGTACTGTTTTTATTTTGCAAGCGTGGAATTAAATGACTAATTGAGTATAAAGCTTTAACTTTATTGTCGGGTTATGTTACTAACCTTTAAGCACTCTTCAGACTCTTTAATTAATTAGCAGGGATCAGATGTTATTGATAGATCCCATAATATAATAATGTAATATTATTAGGACTCTATGTTATCAAAGAATTGATTAATTTAACTTAGTATCAACCTGTTAACATATCTGTAAATGTTATGATACTTTGGTGTTTATTTATTAAATTTTTTTTTAAATAAATAATTTTTTAAAATTAAAATTTATTACAAAAATAAATTTGACAAAATTTAGGCAACAACCGGCAACTGATCAATGATCATATGTAACGCTGTACTATATATGCCAATGAGTAATAATTTAAATGACATAGTCTTCTCATACTCAATTAAAAAATTGCGGATTCGACTCTCATATCTTTGGTAAAAAAAAAAAATTCGATTCATGAATTATGGTTATACCGTTAACCCCTAAAATTGCAAACAATTATCATCACTTATTCGGAAAAACAAAAAAACAAGGAATAATCTATTAAAAAAAAAAAGGAATAAGCAATTTTGATTGGTTTCGGACCCTCGGAAGGGGAATAAAACAATTTAACCATTTGATTAAGATGGATTTAAGCACTTCTTGTTAAGTGTTAAGCATTGAATTGTTGATTCCCACGACTTATTGAATAATAATGTAAGAAAACTGAAATCGTAGCTTCTAATAGCCTTTGGCGAAACCATAGGGATTTTGTGTGAGCGCGGCGCCATGCATCTTCTAAAGTTTTGAGAAGAAAAGTATAAACATATAATTTTTATTTATTAAATATAAATAAAATGCTTGTATTTTTAAAAAATACAGAAACATATAAATTTGATCAAATTGAGCATTAGATATGCATGTAAAGCTTTATCTACTGGTGTAGGTAGGTTCATAAAAATTAGCTGACATCAAAATCTAATATATGGTTATTATTGAATCCATCGTCCAAGCGAGTGAAGATTTCCGGAAACTTCCTGAAGGATTTATAGAAGATAAGATATAATATAATAACATGAAGATATATATAAATCAACGTGGTCAAATCTTATTAATTAGTTATCATCGGTAACATTTGGAAACTCATCCACCGCCACTTAACCATACTATATATCCCTTCGGTTTTTCTGATGCTACACCAAGGCGCCATGAAACAACATGCCAATATGTCTCATATAATTTTCTAATCATATAAAAGTGCAAAATTAAAAAATATCGAAAATGTTTGGTTATCAAAAAAAAATTAGTCAAAAATAATTATAATTTGTCTTATTTAGTATTTATTGATTACTACGACAATTAATGAATGCTAAATAAGATAAATTTTAGCTGTATTTTTTGTTTCCCTAGATTACTCATTAAGTATAGTCTAATATTTGTATACAAACAACCTTAATAGCTAAAAAGTATTAGATTTGATTTTCCACTACAACCATTTTGAAATTATTCTTGAAGATTTATACGGACGACATGGTTTTTTTTTAATGAGAAATAGGCCAGCTTGAGAATCTTTTGAAGTTGTAATTTTTTTAGAGAAAAGGATAAATATGTTTTTAATCTTTTAACTCATAATAAATTTTTAGTTATTTAAAAATATATTTAAATTTTTTATTTTTTTAAAATTTAGATATATCAATCTCTCTATTTACTTGAATCTGACAGATTCAACGAAAAAATTAAACATAACTTCCGTTGTACTGGTCTGGCCGATATATAAATACACACGTTGAAAATTTTTTAAAATAGAACAAATTAGACCCAAAAATTAATATGTCCAAATTTTAAAAAATTAAAAATTTAAATATATTTTTAAATTTGTAAAAATATAAATATCTGTAAACCAAAAAATCAAAACTTATTTGTCCTTTTTTTTAATTTTTTATTTTGTGAAGATAGAAGCTCCCCGAGCATAAATAATATGTAGTAGATGTGTGCAGCCGTTGAAATAAAAGATACGGATAGAGACGGCAATTTAAATAAAATTTAATTATTTTATTAGTATTTATAATTTTATTAAATTTTTAATTAAATTTTTATATATTTTTTAATTAAATTTTTATATTTATAATAAAAATATCAAAATTAATAAAATATTTAATTAAATATTTTATTTAATTTAATTGAATATTTTATTAATTTTAATAAAAATTTAATTATAAAATTTAATATAATATAAAAATTTAATTAAAATATATATAAATTTAATTAAAAATTTAATAAAATTATAGAATCAAACAAATTAAGGAGTACTTTAATTAATTTTGAATTTTTTATGCTTGGTTTCAATCTATTCCCACATCTTTGAATGATCCGTCCATCTTAAGAAACAAGAATAGATGAATAATGAAAGACAAACCAAATGCTACATATTCTCCGTCCTCCTCACAGATATATATAACCCCTTCCCTTACACCCTTTCTTCCCTTCCCTTTGCTCCATTTTCTTTTCTCGAGAAAAAGAAAAAAAAAAACATGCAAAGGAAGAAACAGAAGGAGGGAGTGGTAGAAGAAGTTGGTGATCAAGATTACCTTACTGCCCTTCCCGCTCCCATTTTGTGCAACATTCTATCCTTTCTTAGCACTAGAGAAGCCGTTAAGACCAGTGTCTTGTCTTCCACGTGGAGAAATGTCTGGAAAACCCCAAACAATCTCGTTCTAGATGCCCATAACTTTCTAAACCCACAACAAGATGCAGTCACAAACATTTCTCATCACTCAAGTGCAACATCAAGTTTCAAACTCAAGTGCGACAGGACTTGGGCCTTTTTGAACAGGGTTAACCTTTACCTGTTACGCTTGAGTCAATTTGACCCTAATTTCCGTTCCAAAATTGAAAATTTGAGCATTTGCTTCACTTTCCGCCGAGGTGGACACGGTTGCTACGATCTCGCTCAATGGATTGGATTTGCCTTGGATAGAAAGGTTGATAAGATTGACCTCTGTTTCTCCGAAAGCCATGAGCTAAGCGCTCCATCTCATGGAGCGCTTTTGCTCTTTCCTTGCGAGGTTCTTCTCAACAAAGAATTTGCTTTTGTAAACTCGTGTTTAAAGCATGTGCGCCTAGCGCATTGCGCGCTGGCGCCTCACCCGGCCTTTAACCCGGGGTTCGCCACCATCACTACTCTCGACCTCCACAAGGTCGATTTGGTGGGTGGCGAACAGGTGCAGGTTTTGCTGGCCAGCTGTCACAGCCTTGAATGGTTAAGGCTCTCTAAATGTCACAACATGGGGTACTTGAAAATAGAGTACCCTTCATGCCAAAAATTGAGGCACCTGAGTGTGAATCGTTGTCACAAGCTAAAGGCACTTGTGCTTAGAAGCTCCAGTTTGGAGAGCATGGAGTATACCGGAACCTGGTATATGATTGAGACCATGTTTGATACTCCAAACCTTAAATCTTACTCGTGTCGTATGGTTTTGGGTAGTGATCAAGGCGGAGAGATGTCTCAATATTCCAGGCTTGCCATTGAGCTTCCTCAGCTTCAAACTTTGTTCCTCGAGTGTAAATGCATGGTATGTCATTTTCAATGTCCATTTAATTTGTTCCTACACAATAAGTTTCAAATTACTTTTACCGTTTAAATCTATTTTTCATATTTTAATTTTGCCATCATCATCTTCCTCTTCTTTATCCTCTTTCTTTTAATTCCTTCCTCATCATCACCTATACCAATAAAACCAAATCACACCTACCTACTTTCTTCCATTACGTGCATACCAGCACCGCATTAACATTTTGGATAATTTTTAAATAAAATCAACGAAAAAAATGAAGATTTAGATATTTTTACTCAACGAAACTCTTTCATAAATACAACAGTAGTTTTATTTTTTTAGGTAACTTTATCACGATAAAAATGATATTTTATTTTTTATTAGTGAGAAAATAGACAAAATTTATTTCAAAATAATATTTGTTATTGTTTCTACAGATAGATTTGATTTTAAAGATAAAAACCATGAAAATACGTTTATAATGAAAGATAAGCATAGAATAGAATATCATATAAGATAATATCCAATTTGTCCTTTAATTTAGTCGCAAACCTTAATTTAGTTTTTAAAGTTTTAATGGTCTTTATTTAGCTCCAAATATTATGAACATAACTCATGTTGGAACAATTTTGACGCACAGATATAACGAAATGTTAACATGAATGAGTTTATCCAAACTTTTTTTCACAAAACAAGTGATATGAGTCACTTTTGTGTTATTTGAGCACCAAATCCAGTTCTAGTTCTAGCGTAGTTTGTGATCGTCTATATCAGTGCTCTATTAATGTTTGTATGCAAAAAATTTGACTAATGGGAATCAAGTTTGTAAAATTTGATTAATGTGAATTAAGTTTGTAAAATTTGGACACTAAATAGAGACAATTCAAATTTTAGGACTAAATTAAGATTGGAGTGCAAATTAAAAGATAAAATTGAGGATTAACTCCTATTATATCTTTATAATAAAAGTTTTGTATATATATTCCGTCTGTTCTTTCTTGAATAAATACAAAATGAATATAACAAAAATAAAAAAAAAAATTGTTTCGTTTTGTCTTTTGTCCATACCATCAAATAATATTTAAATGTTAGTGTGAAATGATATATGTTGATGAAAATTTTGATGCAGCTTTATGTGCCAGTTAATACAATGGCAAACAGCATTGTTGCCACATTTCCAAATCTTAGACACTTGATAATCACAAAAGAAGCCGTACATCAACAGAATTTTTGCTGGATAGAGATTGTGCTCAAAGGTTGCCCAATCCTCACAAGATTAGACCTCAATGTACGCTATAATCCTATATAAAACAAAAAATAAATAACGATCATCTATGAAATTTGCTATTTCTCACTTAATTACAAGTGTATTGATGCAGATATGGACACATATGAAATTTGATGTGGAGTTCATGGCAACAAGTTGGCTGCAAGCTTGTCCACACAGTAATCTGAAGGAGGTTACAATAACAGGAATTCGAGGTCACGAAAGTGAGATTGAGATTGCGGTTTATCTGCTTCAAAATGCAAGAGAGCTCCAGAAGATGATAATAGACCCACGTAGAAGAGTTTACTTGGGAAACGGTAAATGGAGTAGTTCACAAGTTTGTCAAACTTGGAACAATGGTGGCAGACAGAGGCTTCATCATCTTCTATACCAACAAGCCCAACATCTTTCATCGCCTGTCAAATTTTTCTTCTGCTGTCAGCCATAGTCCTTATTATCTCAAAACATATACCAAACAGAACCAAGGTGATTAATGCAAGGATTGATGCTCAGCACGCTGCAAAATCAGGAAAATAATGGAGCCTATGAGGTAGAATAATGTGTAGAAAAAATAAGTAATATAGATAACATTATTTCTTCTATACCCAGATTAGGAAAATAAGAAACATGAAACTACTAGTGTGTGGATCACTAGTATTGTGCAATGATCAATTGCATGCACAGATCTCTCTAGAGGGAGTTTCCCCAAACACTTCAGTGAAATGAACATGGTTCAATTTCTTCAACTTGGTTTTCAATGATGTCTAAAACTATTGTACCGTGTTAGTTGAATCCTGAAGTTCCCCCAAACACTTCACTGATGGAAAGGACTCATTATTGGCATTAATTAAGCCTCATGTGTGAAGTGTTCAGAGGAACTCCAAGAAACAGCCAACATTCAAATACTAAGACAAGCTTGTTGCTTGAGTAGTAGTAATCTAGGATTAGCATGGTTTGGAACAATGCACTGAAACTGTTGTATTTATAGTGGTGAAAAATATGCATATGCTCACAAACTAAAGTCTGTTTGTGTGGAGAAGAAGAAGTCCAAGTAGATCAAGATTTTGTGTAGCATTGAACCTGGTCATGATGTATGCAAAGGAGAAGGGTTGTGGGTTCAGAATTGGTGAAGCTAAGTGATGTTAAGAATCAGATCAAGAAAAGCTAAGAGAGAAGATCAGTTCTGAATCTCTTTAAGTCATTGTCATAGTCATGTGTACTTAATAATACTCTCTGCTTTCTTTAGAATGTTTCCAGTTTATACTTTTTCTCCTTTTGTGAGAATATATGTTAATGAAGCAAGTACTACTCATTTCAGTGGATGAACTCAAACCATTACAGATTATTGTGATTATCTATCTGGTCTAAAAGATAAAACAAATTTGTTTATTGTTTATTAATTAGTGATATGCAGACAAAAGAATCATGTTAACTCGACTACTGTACATATAAAGATCCTGTTCTTCTCGGTAGAAGAGACATTTATATGACATCAAAGTTGAGCTCACAATCTTTGATTCCCTCCAACACTTGTCTGAAAAGGTTACACCTCATACAACAACTTTACATAGAGAGAGTACATGGTTTCAGAATAGCATGTGGCCACTCGACTCGATCTCAATAAATATTATTCTGATTCTTATTTATATATATGCTCCAAATCCCTATATGGACCAATGTTGCGTCCAGGTTCACTCACTCTTCGTTCCCAATGAACAATAGCAATATTTGCAGCTCAATGCAAAGGAAGAGCATTATAAATGGAGCACCATGCAAGGACATGCATTATGTTATGGATCATCGGGTGGTACCTAGTGTTCCCTCGAACACTTCAACGACCAGAACTTTCAGCTACAACATTCTCTGTGTTCTATGAAGTGTTTGGGGGAACCCTTGGTATCATTTGATAAAAACTACTTCATTTCTTTGTCACATTACAAATCCTGGGATGATTTCTAGCTTCTAGATCTTCTCTTGAACTTTTCATACTGTGTCAAGTGATTCAAGGTACCACATATTGCAGCAATTGACGTCATTGGGTAAGTTTCTTTTTATATATGGAAAATCCAAAATAAATCTGATATATTTTATTCTGTTTAGTCTTAACTTCTGTATTTAGAATACTCTAACTAAATATCCTTCTTATAACAAAAAGGTAAGTTCAAGAAACTTGACTCAATTTTACTATGAGTGCTGAGGAGTCTCTTAATAAAATTTCTTTCCATTTGCAGTACTTAAATTATAAATCTTTAATTAAAAGATTAATTACTGACTATCATATCCGATCTTAGTAGATTTTTTTTTCCATGTGAACAATAATTAACTTTCAACCCACTTGTTAGTAAGCTGCATCACACTCAATTGAAATGGGAACTAAAGAGTTAATACTTAATAAAACTGTTCTGTTTCACACGGTCACACCTGACCTGAGCTGTTACAAAATTGAAAATTTAAACCAACGCTAAAATAGAAAATCTTAATCTTTTCGTTGTTCTAGAAACACCTAATAAGAATATCACTTGAGGTGCTCAATGATGCTATACCACTCAATGTGTGCCATATTCAAATGGTAATAGCCCACATTGCTTGTTCAAACTTCAGTTGTGTGGCATCAAACTCATTTTAACTTTGACAATAAAAAACAAAGTGTTGGGCACAAGCTCATTTCCATGGAAGACTTAAGAATAAAACCACACGAAATAGTTCAAATGGAGCCTTCAAGAATCATCGACCACCTGAGAGAATTGATTCAACAACTGAAGTCTGGAGCAACAGCCTATCCGGGGAAGCCGGATTCGGCAAGTCTTGAGTATGGTGTCTGAATGTGGAAGGTAAGCTAAGCAAAGATAAATGTGGCAAAGGAACTTCCCTTTCTAAGTAATGCATAACTTGGTGCATGCTCGGCCTAGCCGTAGGCTCTGACTGGGAGCAAAACAAACCAAGTTTCAGCACCAATTCCACCTCCTCTGTCTCTGAATCTGTGCTCAAATTTTGATCCTTTGCCTCAAGAATCCCACCTTTCTTCCAGCAATCATACACCCAATCAGCAAGATTTGCATTGTCAAGCCATTCCTCTGTTTTCTCCGTGGGCCTTCTTCCGCAAGCAACCTCAAGTAGAAATGCACCAAAACCGAATACATCAGATATTGTAGTGGCCTTACCTGTTCTGATATGCTCAGGGGCCATATACCCGAAAGTTCCGGCAACATGAGTAGTTTGAGGATTGCTTCCATGGTCATGCAACCTTGCAAGACCAAAGTCCCCTAATCTACCATTCATTTCTGCATCCAGTAGCACATTGCTGGCCTTTATGTCTCTATGGACCACAACTTGCTCCCATCCTTCATGCAAATAGAGCAAAGCCGAAGCAACTCCTTTGATGATTCTAAATCTCTGGCTCCAATTAAGGGTCAGTTTTGGTTTGTTAAAGAGATACTTGTCTAAACTCCCATTTGGCATGTAGTCATAGACCAAAAGCAACTCTCCTTTGCGCCTGCAATATCCTCGAAGGGGAACCAGATTCCTATGGCGAAGACGGCCAATGCTCACAACTTCTGCCACAAATTCCCTTACACCTTGTTTGGACTCATGGGATACCCTCTTTACTGCAATCTCAGCTTTGGAAGCTGCTATCACTATCACACCTTTGTAGACCTTACCAAATCCGCCCCTTCCTAATAGCTCCTTCTCCCTGAACCCCTTTGTAGCCAAGTAGAGATCTTTATACCTGAATCTACTAGGACCACATTCTTGCTCCCAGTCTTCAAGTTGCTCAGAAAACTTCTTCCTTTTGATGACATGATTAACTGTTAAAGTCACCAAGAGAACCAACATGAGTGATATCATAGGCAATGCAACTGCCAAGACCACCTTCTTATACCCTTTATGTTTATTATCACCTTTCCTAGGCAACTTTGGGAGTTGAGATAGTTCAAGTGGCTGAGACTGGCCATTGATCTCAAAACTCCAACCCAGAATGTATTGCGAAGCAGTACCCATACCCGTGGAGGAAGAGAAGCCAACATACATATTCTCTTCAAGAATTGGAGAAAGGTCTTTGGTCAACGATAGCAAAGCTTGTTTTGGTTTATCAATGTTGATTGGTGCCAAAGTAACATTAATGTGTTTATTCATCCCATCATATTCCACCCATACCTGCATAGGGTTGCCACTAGCAAGTCTCAAAGCATTGAAAATACCATCATCGTTATGATATCCTGCAACTGCCGATGCTGCTGACTTCAAGTCATTGATATCAATCCCAACATGGTTGTCGTTGATATCCTCAAACTCCGCGCTCATAGAAGTATCAAGCTCCACGCCGAAAACATGGTTGCTGCTGTTACCCACGCTATTCTTATCGAAGACACCAAAGTACTGGGCTGGAAGACCAGTTAGACTTTTTGTTGCTGGATAAACCACAAACATAATACCTTGACCACTGAGTTCAGCAGCCTGAGGTCTTATGGCAAATACAAAAGAGGTGGAGAAAGAAAAGGCGCTACCGTTGTTGGAGCTGTTCTTGAAAACCACAGGGGATGAATACACAGCATGTCCTTCTTGCAGGGACTCACCATTGGTGAGTTTGAGTAGGCCATTGGAAGTGAGCTCAGCTAAAATAGTAAGATTATACTGTGATGATTGGAATCCATTAAAGATGAAACTGGTATCTCCACCGGCTGCCACTTCCACCAGCAAAAGTGTCACTGCAGCAAGCTTCAGAGACATGGCTACAGTATGCAATCTATCTGCTTCTTTTGGTTTTGGTCAAAACTCCACAATTCACAAATTTCTTTTCAAACCTTCATCTCGGGTCCACACGGAAACAATAGGCATATAGCCCGGCATGTTTGACCCTTTGCGTAGCTCACATTTACCTACATCACCGTTAGCCGTCACCAGATATGAAAAGTGAGTACAAAAATAGAAACACACAATATTTATCCAAGTAATTTCTATCTTAGTGTTTATTGTCTCTGCATATTTAGAGAGCAAAAAATATACATTTTTTTCTCGAGAAAGAAAAGTTTAACCGTATGCTTATCTCACTTACCAAACAAGTTTACATACTAGAATTTAATGTTACCTTCAGTTTAACATCCAGGTCTTATTTTCGACCTTTATAATCTAAGTCTTATTTGTTAATACTCAGCTGCCTATTTATTCTAGTCCCTAGCAGCAACCAGCAGTGTCTGAGGTTGGGGTTGATTTAGGGAAACTGCATAATCAGAAATCGTTTGGAAGAACCCCAGCTACTGATTGAACTAAAAGGATGCAGCTCGTTCGTAATAGCTCATGGATCGGGTGATCTGTTCTCAAGTTGATCCAATTGTATTTAAAGCTGGGCTTGTGGTAAGTAAAACAAAGAATAAAAACAAAAGAAAAATGCAGTCATTTTTAATGTGTCTTGGAAACGGACATTTTTGTGTCTTGGAAAGCAATGTGGCCATGCTAGTCGAATCTCATTACTATAATAGTTAACCAACGTTGAAACTGAAACATGCATTGGAAACACCCCTGTGCAGACTTCCATAGCTAATGGAAATATGGTGTTCATATTCCTTTCTATATTATTCTTTGGTACAAAAGTTTTATGTTGGAGAAATGAATACCTCATTATATTCCTGTCAAAAACGCAATCTCATAAATAAAGGAATTTATATACAGATGATCATAAGGTTTAGTGTACATGAGGGGATTCTCGGCAAGGCGGCAATGGGTATGAAGTTCGAGTAACATTCATGGGGGACAGATTCTGTCCAGGAGACTTCCTTGGGCTTGGAGGAACATGTACTCTGTTCTGCCCTGATTGAGAGTTTCGCGCTGCAGTTTTGGGGACTTCTATCTGCTCGAGGGTTTCTAAAACCTCTGTCATTGGCGGCCTTAACTTGGCTTCACGATCAAGGCATTTTAAAGCAAGAGTAGCAGCCATGTAGGCTCCTTTCTGTGGGTATTGACCCTCAAGCTTGGTGTCCATAATCCTAAATAGTCTTCTTTTGTCACCTAGATACGGTTTTGCCCAGTCTACAAGGTCCTGCTCGACACCGGCTTTTGTTCTATCAACAGCACGTCTTCCAGACAAAAGCTCAAGCAATACAACCCCAAAGCTATATACATCACTTTTGGCTGTCAACCGCCCTGTCAAATTTGAGAGCTTTTTAATTTGTAATTCGGGATAAAATAAGACGTTAAATAAGTTGGCTTCTGATATACACAATGAAGCAGTACAACAAAACAATCTGAACCTGAGGCACAGATTTTCCTGTTTTCAGAAGCATAAGGATTAGAACTCTAAAGAAAAATATTAACCCCACCAAACCTAAGAGGCCAGAGTGACAAGCAATGCCAGACATTTGCAGTTTGAAAAAATAATTGGGAATCCTAACTCATTCGTTCAATTATCTTCCTAGTTTCTAAATAAGGAAGTATTGAATTCTTTTCTTTTTTATCTTTCAAAAAATCACATGTATTTAAATTTTTACTCATTTAAGAATTAGAAGTATAATTAGGAGAATGAATTAGAACACTCAATCATCAGTCTTATATTAAAGAGAAGATACCAAATAATTGATCAGATTAATTACTAGACCCTCAAAAAAGGGCATTCGATGATTTAAGACCACTAACCATGAAAAGTAGAAGCAATATAAAATACCAATAACAATTTATGAAAAGTTGAATCAGACCTGTTGCTACATATTCAGGTGCTGCATATCCACGAGTACCCATAACTTCAGTAGAGACATGAGTTCTATCTCCAGTAGGACCAGCCTTGGCTAAGCCAAAATCAGAGAGTTTTGCATTGAACTCCTGTAACGCAATGCATCATGATAAATTATTTTGCATAATAAAATAATGATGAAGAAATTATGACTTGAAGTCTATTCTAATTTGTCTTACAGCATCTAGTAGGATATTCGAAGCTTTAAAATCGCGGTATATGACTTGTGATTTGGCATTGTGAAGAAAAGTTAGACCTCTGGCAGCACCAATGGCCACTTTCATCCTAAGTGACCAAGAAAGTGGCTGTGGTCCTCCTGTCAAATATAACAAAACCATGAAACTACCATCCTAAGTTCAGATAGTGATCGGAATAAAAAATAAAAATAAAACTAAAAACTAAAAAATGTGGCAACCACTGACACGGAACTGAATAAGAATTTTGACATAACATAGTTGACTACAAAGGACATAATTTTTAAGGAGGGAGCAGTAGGTGTTTATTTCTTTCCACTTCTCTGAGTTGTTTTTTCCCCCTTTTGTTAATGACTGTTTGAATAAAGAAATAGCCGAATAAATTGAAATTATTAGGGGAAAGTGTAATGGCTATGGTAACATACTTCTAAACAGATGATTCTCTAAGCTCCCTTTGGGCATGAACTCATACACCAACAGCCGATCTTCCCCCTCCACGCAGTAGCCAATTAGCTTAACCAGGTTATGATGGTGAAGTTGTCCCAGGTAATTAACTTCAGTCTACAAATTAATTAAAGGTTTCACTAATTAGACCAAGTGCATAATTGAAATAAATAAAAGCATGTATAATTGTATATACTATTCTATTTTGAAAGCAAGAACCTACCAACCACTCCTTATGACCTTGAAAACCTTCAGGCTTAAGTTTCTTGACAGCAACAACCATTCCTGATCCTGGTTTAGAAGCTGTAAAAGTGTGTTCATCAAGCCACCCCTTATAAACATAGCCAAATCCTCCCTCACCAAGGAGACTATCCGGACGAAAGTTCCTTGTGGCGCTCTTCAGTTCGTTGAATGCGAAGGACTTGAGATTCGGAGAAGACAAGATTTCGCCCTCCGAGCGCGGCGTGGGAAGAGCAGATGCAGATGAAGATGAAGAATCACTGGTTCCATTGTGTGACAAGATGGATAAGCTTGAAGCTGCAGAGGAGCGACTCGCTTTCGAAATCCCTGGCGTTGTTGAAATTAGTCCTTCAATGAGGCAATTTCACAAACAGATAGCAGGCACTATTATCATAGAGAGAAATTGATGAGATTGGGACAAGGGTGGTTACCAGAAGTGGAAGTCCTTGAACTGTGAGCAGCATCCACTTTTGCTGAGGAATCTAGGCAGTTACCCATTACTGTGCTATTAGCCGCCAATTGTTTAACTTCACAGACTCTGCAAAGCTTGAAGAAAGAGGGAAATGATGAGTTGCTTTGAGGTAACAAGAAACAAATAATCAAGCTGAACAACAAGAAGAGAGACCCTCAAAAACAGGGAACATGTAACGAAAGTTCCTTCTGAGACACACAAAAAGGTGGACCCTCTTTTGTTGAAAACAAAATAACATTGTGTGTGTTCACACTTGTCATTAATTTGCTTGGAAAAGGATGTGAGAAAATAAGGGGGCAACATTACATTCAATATTAAATTTATGGTTTTTATCATATTGTTTTCATTTAAAAATAACTGAATTCTTGTTTTTATTTTAGTAATCGTTTTATTTTAAAACATTTTGATCCAATTTGTTTTGATTGTATAAAGAGAAATAAAAAAATTAAGTGAATAGTAGTTAACTCATGTGTCAATAAATAAGCACTACCATCGCTCATGTTGATCTCAATAAAATCTGGGTACATAAGTTAAGAAATATATCATTTCATTTTAAATTTGGTTAACATAAACTCTAAATATATAAATTAATTTATTAAATTAAAAAAATTTTAAAAATATAAAATTTAATTTCAATAGATTTATTAAAATTAATTTTTTTATTAATAAAAATCTTAATATGTATTTTATAACATTTATTTTAAATAGTATTTACTCATTTTGGTCTCCAAAGAATTTTGAATCAGACATTTTAGTCTCCAACTAAAATTAATTATTTCATTGATTTCTAACAATTAACTCCGTCAGTTACTTAGGTCGTTTATTCCGTCAACTCTAACGGAAGACAAAATGGTCTCTAGCAACTCTAACAGGGGAACAAAATGGTCTCTAATCTCCTCTGTTCGGAAATGACACCGTTCTCCTCCAATTTTCATCATATCTTGCATAACCCTAACATTTATACTCTCTTTCTTCACCTTCACAGTCTTCTTCTCCATCTTTTCTTTCCTCTTCTTCAATTCCAATATCAAGTCATAATGTAACTGTCACGCATGTCACACCTACCTCAACATGTCATGAATCACACACTTCTCAAATCTCTGTGATTGGTACACCTACCTCTTCCCGTCTTCCGCACTTCACCCACTAGAAGCATCTACCTCCACGTTCTTGATAACAGCATCACCTCTAATCCCGACAATGTCCACCACATCCCTAAGACCAAGTCCACAACTACTCCAAGGGCACGCCTTTCTCTACTCTTTGATAAGAAATATAAATTGTTGGATATTAGGACATCATGAGAATATTCTCCTTCGACATCATATGCAAATTCTCATTTGAAATGGATCTCAAGTGCTTCATTTCTTCTCTCCCGGAGTTCAAGCTGGCAGGCAGTTTCGACCTCGCATCCAAGCTATCAATAAAGCGAGCAATGTTGTCGTCGTCGCTCATATAAAAAATGAAGGATTACTGAATATTGGTTCGGAGAAGAAGTTGAAGGAAACGATCAGAGTGGTGGACAATGTGACCACAGAGATGATAAGACAGAGGAGGAGGGAGATGCTGACGACGATGGATCTTAACAAATCGAACTTGCTGTCTAGATTCATGGGATCCATCAAAGATGACAAATACTTGAAAGACATAGTTATTAGTTTGTTGAGTATGAATTGGTTGAGAACAAGTTAGAAATTTTTCTTCGTGTGAACATTGAAATTACAGAGTGTGTATTGTGTAGTTTAAAGTTGCAGTGTTAGAATATTAGGATTATACGAAATATGATAGAAATCAGGGAAGAATAGTGTCGTTTCCAAATAGAAGGGGTTAGAGACTATTTTGTCCCCTATTAGAGTTGTTAGAGACTATTTTATTATCCGTTAGAGTTAACAGAATAAAAAACCTAAGTGACTAATATAGTTAATTATTAAAAATTAATTGAGTAATTAATTTTAGTTGAAGATTAAAGTGTTTAATCCAAAAAAAATTTGTAATCAAAATAGATAAATACTTAAATAGTCTATTTTAAACATGAAATTTTTTTTTTTTATTTTTACTCAATAAGACACGGTCCATTTGAAAGAGACACGGGAAGCGCGTGGGGACTCTATTAATCTTCTCCAATCTCCATGCCCCCACTGCATTTACTTCAGTACCCTTAACCTAGTTCCAAACCGATTAGGTCTCTTTCACAAAATAAATGAATAATTTACTGCAACATAGATAAGGGAATTATGATGAAGAACCCAGTCATGCAATCACTCATCGTCATATCAGTTCTGCAACAATAAAAAGTGTTGAATTGACACTGCCTTCAAATGACTGATTCAAATTCAATTAGTTGAATAATTTTCCTTTTAATAGAAACAATTCATATTGGAATCGGCTTCTCTTTAAGGTTTACCATCAGTTTGAGTTATTTAATTTTGACATCACTCATCACGTATTCACATCACTCACTAATTTAAGAACTGAGAATAATAGTACTGAGTTACAAGGAATAATAAATACTTATACCTTTTTAGTTAGAAAATGATATTTATTATAAAGTTTAATTATTTTTAGTTCATATAATTTTATTAAATTTATAATTAAATATTTAGATTTTTTTAATTAAATTTTTATATTATTTTTTATTTTATAATTAGATAATTTTATGTTAAAAATATTAAAATTAACAGAATATATTTTTTAAATATTATATAATCAAAGATTTAAATAAATTTTTAATTATAAATACATTTAATTTGTAAAAAAATATTTAATTAATTTTAATATTTTTTATATTAAAATAATTTAATTATAAATTAAAAATAATATAAAATTTAACTAAAAAATATATATAATTTTAATTATAAATTTGATAAAATTATAAAAATTATCAGTATAATTAAACTTTATTATAATCGATCCAAAACCATCTAATTCTAGGTTGGACAAACTAAGGACAAAATGGTCAAAACAGATTATTATGATTCATGAATGAGTGGCTTGCGTCCAAAGGGAAGAAAAGTTTCCGTAGTTTCTTGTGATAAAACGGTCAAAGAAAGCATCAAAAGAAGAACAAGATGCCAACCAAGTTGGCTAAGGAAAACGAAAATAAAAATAAAAATATCACACCTAAATACCTAATTGGATTGTATCCAATAATCCAACCTTAATCCTATCCCTATAGCACACTCCTCCTACTAATTAGCATCCAAAATTGCCAGCACTACCTTCATTTTTAGATATTTCAGTCAGATATATTAATTTAGTATTTAAAATTACATTAAGATTATTATTTTAGTTCTTATCCAGTTAAATATGATTATTTTGTAATGTTTTAAATTAAATAATTAATATCTTAATATCTAACATGACACGTTAACAAAGTAGTAATGAATGTCTAAAATATAACTGATTAAAAAACTAAAATAATTTATAAAATATAATTTTAAAAATTAGAATAATATTACACATTTAAATTTTTTATTAATCAAATTTAATTAAATCAGTCTAATAATAAAAATTAGTTATAATTAATATTATTTTAAATTTTATTATTTTATTTAATTATATTTAATTTATAAAAAAATTTAAATATATAATATATTATTCATAAATTAATATATTTTAATACGTCAGAAATAAAATAAAGCATGTGTACAATTTTGAGAACCAAATATAAGATTTGCTTGTCAATATAATAATCTTGAAACATATCCAAAAAAGAGATTCTGTCTACAATCTTACCCTTGATCAATCCACCAACCAGTATGCACCAAATTAGTCAATCCATTATGTTATATTATATTATGTATTTAATTTTGATGTATTTTATATGTAAAATAATTATATATATATTTAATTATATAAATAATTATCTAAAAAAATAAATATTATTATACAATTTCATAAAATATTTTACATATTAATACATTAAAATTAAATTTTTATATTATATATTATTATTAGAATCTAGTAGGATGTCAATGGGGCAGGGCAGGGCGGGGGCGGGGGATGCCTCCCTGCTCCCCATCTCCGCCCTCAAATTTGCTCCCCATCTCCGCCCCATTTCCCGCCGTGGGGGAATATTGCTCCCCATCCCCATTCCCCACGGACCCCAATTTCCCGCGGGGATCCCATTCCCCATCTGCATAATAGTTTTAACTAATTATTAATTTCCATATGAATAGATCTGCAAGTATCTATCTTATACAAAAACTGCAAGATTTTATACAAAAAGTCTAAATGACATCATGGTGACTTCTTTCGAAATAACGCAATGGGGAGATGCAACGACGAGCCAAAGGAAAAAGCAATGGTCGAGGTGGGAGACGCGGCAACAAAGAAGAGAATGGACACGACGACAGAGTTACAAAAAGAAACGCCGCAAATAGAAATTACGACGCGGTAAGGGTGATGGCACGGTAAGGTGTGACGATGCGATGAGAAGGGTGACGAGGGGGTGGCTGTAGAGAGGTTGGATGGAGTATGGACAGCCTTAGGGATCTCTGAATTGAAGAAGGGTTATGCAAATAAAGATTAGGAATTTTGAGTTTCTATATATATGTGTGTGTGAGAAATGATTAAAAAACATATATGAGAAATAAACTATTAAAGATAATTCAAGAAATTTATAAATTTCGGGGAATAGTGGGGACGGGGCGGGGATCCCCGCTCGGGTCCCCGCACTTGCTTCGGGGAAATTTTGTTCCCCATCCCCATCCTGCAGAAAAAATTCCCCACAATCGAATCTCCATTCGGAACAGTCCCCGCAGGGATCCCCGCGTCTCGGGGAATTTTGCCATCCCTAGAATCTAGAGATAGACTTGCCCACAATTACTAATACGTGTTAGTCATTTATTCCAATTTTCTAACGTGAAAGGGACAATTTGACAGAAAAAAGAAAAAAAAAAAAGGAAAAAAAATGCAAAACAGTAGCAGGACATTTTCTTTTTAATCAGAATATATAGGACTTCTTTTCATCATTAAAAAAAATAAACTACTGTGTTGACTTGACTGGCATTTAAATGTTCTATCTTCTGTGTTACTCTTCTTTTCGTTAATTATACGTTTGTTGGCTGACTTCTCAGTGGGTATTTAGATTACAATTTTTGTTTGCATAAAATTAATTTTATAAAATTAATTTTGATAAAAAAATAAATTTAGGTTAATATAATTTATATTTGATAATTTTTATATTAAAATTAATTATAGTAAAATAAATGTTATTTAGATTATATTATTTAAAATTATTTTTAAATAAAAAATTATTAAAAAAGATATTAATTTAAATAATTTTTTTATACATACAAAATCAGAATATTATCAAAAATAATATAAAAAATATTTATTATATAAATAAAATAAATATAATAAAAAAATAAAAATATAAAAGAGAGTACTATAAATTTTATAATATCAGACAAAAAAAATATTTTATAATTTTTTTAGTACTGTCAGGACTCTTTAATTTAGTATTATTTTGAATTATAAATTTTATAATATCAGATAAAAAGAAAATATTCTATAATTTTTCTAATATTATCAGTATTCTTCAATTTAGTATTATTTGGACTATAAATTTGCATTATTTATGGCTCTATTGTTACTTATAATTAATTTTTTATTTATTTTATCCTTTTTTTATAGGATCATAATTTATATTATACAAAATTTTTATAATAAACTTAGTATATAATAATTACAATTACAAATTTTACAAAGTCAGAATAAAAAATAAAAAAATTAATACAAAACAAAATTAGAGTACATCAAAGAATAAAAGAAAATATACAGATAAGAAATAATAAAAATTCCATAAAACCAACCACATAAATCATATAAACAAAAAAATACAATAAAAAATAAATAAAATTTATATAAATAAAATTAAATAAAAAAATTTCATACACAACTTAAATACAATGCACTAAAAGATAAAAAAAAGAATTCATATGAAAAAAATAATAAAAATATCATAAAAATTAATAAAATATCTGAAAAATCATAGCACTATAAAAAATAAAAAAACATCAACAACATTTGTCATATGAATAAAAGAAATACAATAAAGTAAATAAAAAATCATATGAATAAAGCCAAACAAAATAAAAAAAGATTTCATAAAAAATATATATATAAAAAATAATATTTTAAATGATAAAAAAATTTATATAAAAACATAAAATGAGAAATCAGAATATTATAAAAATAATATAAAAATATTTATCATATAAATAAAAAATATAATAAAAAATATAAATAAAAAATATAATAAAAAATATAAAAATTAAAATATGAAAATAATTACTAAAAATAATAAAAAAATTAAAATATTCAATTTACTAATGATTGAAATAAATTTGAACAATTTTGATGAAAAAAAAATTGGAACGAAAAACTGTGAAAAAATAGTAAGAACTACAAAGAACTGCTGTAAAAGCAATAGTTATTGGTATTATTTTTATAGAAAAAAAATAAATGATAGAATTGATAAAAAAGAAATAAATTTTTTACCTAATTTTCTAAAGGTAATAGCAACCATGAACGTGAAACACAAAAGTTACAAATTTTAGCTTCTTCTAAATGTGGGTTCAGTGGCAGAATCAATTCTGCGTTCACAACAATAAAAATTACCAAATATTAATGTGAAACTTTCAAAAAGCTCAAACGGACTTCTCTCCTCTTCAACGTGTTTGCCAAACATATCAGTAACCCTTAGAGCTTTTTGTTTTCTCTTATTTTTTCTCCTTGGCCGAATCATTGTAAATTGTAATAATGAGCTTATTAAAAGTTACCCTGAAAAAAAAAATAATAACTTATTAAAAATTAAAAATAAGGGTACATGACCATTTGAAAAATGAACCTGTAGTTTTTAAAAGATTAAAGTTTTGTGACAAAATTCAAGTATATTTTTTGATATTATATTGCAATATAATATTTATTTTATATTTTGTGATAATTGTATATTAATTTAATTTAATATTAAACTAATTTTTTATTATAATTGATTGCATGTTAATCTATAAATAGACTCTCGTTGGATATATATTAAACATTTAATATACAATTCATTATGAATTTTAAGATAGTTAATCAAATGGTGTTGGATTAACATGTAAGAGTGACAATAGATAAAATAAGATAGGTTTAATCTCTACTCTAATCTTATTTAAATTCTTAAATTTGAATCGATCCGTATATTAAATATCTCAATCTAATTCAATTTTAAAAAATAAATTTATTTTAATTCAAACATATATTATTTAATCATTTTATATTTTATAATATTAGCTGTTATTTACGTATGATTAGCAAATTGAATCACTTGTTTTATGACAATAAGTATTTGTGAAAAAATTGAGTTCAAATGTTTACTCATTTATATATATACATATTTAGATTATATTAAAGTTGCAAATTGGATGTTGGGTATTCAATTCGAATAAAATTTGTTCGACGCTTAATTCAATTCTCCTAATTGTAAATTGGGTTACCAATTTGCTACGACAAAATTATAAAAGATTGGATAAAAATTATGTTGCCAATCCTATTTAGCCACTAATAACCGGTGAAATAGAAAAAGAAAAGAAATAGAGAAAAAAAAACAGAAAAAAAAATTGAGTAAAATTTTATTTTTTTAAATATGTTTAGATGAATAAAAAATAAAGAGTAAAAAAATAATATATAATATTATAAAAATAATTTTATTTTTATATATTTTAAAATATACTACAAAATAATATTAAAATATTAATATCACGTACATTTTTTTTTTATTTTTCATCTAGTATCAAAAGAAAAAATTTAATAAATTCTATTTTTTTTATACTATTCACTCTTTTTTTTTTCAATTAGATAAAAAAAAATAACTATTTTTCTTTCATTTTTTTTCTCGGACTTCCTTCTTATTTTTACGTCAATCAAACATCCACCCCTAAAATGTATAACTTCTAATTCCCAATGCAAAGTCTAATTCCTCATATTTGTGTATTCTTGACTTAATCAGATGCCTAATAGGCTTAAGACTCATAACTCATAAGTGTGCATTCCAATAAAAGTTTTGAGTCATCAGAAATGTGTGAAGTAGACATTTAATATGTCACGTTGGATATATTTTTAAATTTTAACAGTAGTAGCTAAGAAATGACAGTAGTTAATTAACTATAATTTAAATAGTATAATTTTTATACTCACTTAAAAAATTACAGATTTGAATCTCTTTTTAATTTAAAAAATAAAATTAATTTTTCAAAAATTATATGTACGTTTTCATTTGAAAAGTAGTGTTTGAAATTCAATTTTTATTAATGCAAAATAATCAATTATATTCAAATTGAAAATTTCTCATGGATTTAGTTCGTTTTGTTTTTTATTAGCAAATTTTTTAATAAACACAAACTAGGAATCTATTTATGAAACTCGTATTTAAAAAAAGCATACTAAAAAATCAAACTTATATAGAAAAAAAAAAGTTTACAGACAAACCAAACTCTAGATTCCTTTGACCTTAAATTCTAAAGTTAAAATTGTTAAAAAAAAATAATTTAAATAACACCAAAAATTTTGAGAAATTGGGATATGTATAGTTGAATGGTTGCTTTTTATTTAATAAAAAAAAAAGTAAGCAAAACCTTAACCAGCCAATCTCGATCAGGCGATCACAATAAAATAATTTGGGATACCTATGGTTGACCTTAAAGAATTGCTTCTAAAAATAAAATAATGCACGGAGGCAGAAAGGCTATGCTAGCTCTGGTGTACCAAGAAAATTGTAGCAAAGTAACTTGAAAAGAAATACAAATACATAATGAATACCCCAATGATGATATACCCGGCCGAGTGAATGGTTCATAAATCATACCGTTCAGTCAAGCAAGACATGGAGTAGTTTATTGGATCCCACTGACCTCATTCCAAGGGTTGAGGTGTTCTAAATTAATATGCATATTCTTAGTTTAAAGTCGCTTGAGCTATTCCATGTTCGATGAGGAAGAAAACCGTATCAGTTTGTCATGTCCCCACCATAAAATACAATTAAATAAGAGTTAATAGCTAAAATTGTCTTTGAAAGATATTTCGATCTCAATTTTTGCCTCTATAAAATTAATCGAATTCGTTCCCAAAAAACAACTAACATAGTCACGTTCGTCCTTCCATCATCCTCTTCGCTGAAATGGCAAATGTTCGCTGATGTGTCCCATTAACTGCCAGCGTGGCAGACGCCAAGTAGCACCTTCTTATTGCTGACAAGATAAGTTTTTTAAAATAATTCAAATCAGTCCCTACTTAGATGAACTCTAATCCCGAATTCTTGGAATTCTCTACTTAGGAATGCCGAGCAATGCCGTCCCAACAACCGCACCCTAACCACCGTCTGCGACCCTTCCCTTGTCCATGTTCCCTTAACCCTCAACCTTGAGTACCTCCGTGACTCCATTGCTGTCGTCCACTTCATCCTCCAGCACTCCCTCTGCTCTGAGAACAACCTTCTCGTTCAATCCACCTTCTCGTCGTTAATGGGATAATTTCCTACGTTCTGTTCTTGAGATGGGGTACAATTTTGTATTCACAGTAAATATTTCAATGGCTATTCTCTTTCTATTTCACATGATGTAATCTTTGGAATTATCTCTAACTGTTATTATCTTGGAAAAACATTTCACTATTTCAGAGTATGAAATTTTCCTTTAAATCCAACAAATTGTAATCGCAGCTTATTTATAACTTGATCAACTACAGCCAAATTTTTAGCCATGCATTTGATTGTTGATTCTTCCATTATACACACTGAGTTTCTTTTACATGGTGGAGAAAAAATTTAAAAGAAAAAGTAGAATTAAAATATTCTATATAAGAAGCAAGATACATTTTTAAGATGTCTAAATAAGATTGATGTGATTTTATTCCTCTTCCAGAATGCCGATATCATGTGATTTAGGGACCCATTTTCTCGGTTTTACCATGCAGATTTTCAGATAGCTTGCGATCATTTTACTGGTAGCTCATATGATTTAGAGAATAGACCCAATAGAGAGTTTAACTTTGTAAAGTCCAATAATAGATCAATAGAGTTTTACAAATTCTGGTACTCTTCGCAAGAAGTCTATCCGGGATATCATGATCAAAATTTGCTCAATTTTATCAAGGTAGACCCTTTCATTACTGATATAGGACTGAAAATAAGGTTCTTGGATACAATAAATTTTGTTGGCTTTTGTGAACCAAGCAAAGATTTAAATCAAGTTTGTACAATGCATGCAAATTGTTGCTATGGCATGGATAGTAAGCTTCACGATCTTAAAATTATGCTTCAGGATTGGAAATACTATTTGACCTTGCCTCCTTAGTTGAAGAGATTGTTAGTTATCTCCTGGAGAATTCCTCAGGAATGCAGGTTGGCTATATTTAATTTGGTTCTTGCTTACCATTTTGATTTACCTTTTGCACTTTTTTGTTTTAATTAATGGATTCTGATTGGGTTGAAACGTTTTCTCAGCATTGATTCTCTCAGGCACCAAGGTTTACCGGAGATGAGTGTTGAAGAGGATTAGAGTTCTTATTGCACATTTCTCATACATGATTATTGATTAATTACATGATGCATCAAAGTTGAACTTCAAAGTGTACTACTTCGATCCCAATATCGATCGCAACCTGATCTCAACCTGCCAGAAATTACCTCGCTGACCTTCTCGAAACTTGCGTCAACAAAGTCATCTACCTTGATTCCGATTTAGTTGTCATCGACGACATATCCAAGCTTTGGAGCACCCGCCTGGGCTCCAGGACCATCTGAGCACTCGAGTATTGCCACGCCAATTTCAGCAAGTATTTCATGGCGGCGTTCTGGTCGGACCACTGCTTCGTAGGGACATTTGGGGGGCGCAGGCCCTGCTACTTCAACACGGGGTGATAATGATGATGATGGATCTGGTGAGGTGGAGGACAGAAGGGTACACAAAGAGGATAGAGAGGTGGATGGAAGTTCAGATCGGGTCCTTGCCGCCGTTCCTTCTAGCGTGGGCCCATCAAGCACCGGTGGAGCCAGCGTGAATTGGGAGGTGATAACGTTAAGAGAAGTTGTCGGGACCTCCACGCTGGCCCAGTGAACCTCCTACATTTGGGATTAGGGTTCATCTATTTAAGAACTAATTTGAATTGTTTTAAAAAATTTATTTTGTCAGCGATAAGAGAGTGTTACTTGGTGTCTGTCACGCTGGTAGTTAAAGGGACACATCAACAAATGTTTGCCAGTGAAGGAGATGACGAAAGGACGAACCTGACCATGTTGATTATCTTTTGGAGACGAATTCGATTAATTTTATCTTTTAGGAACGAAAATGAAGATCGAAATATCTTTTAGAAACAATTTTAACTATTAACTCAATTAAATAATTGACATCAGATTCAGAATTTTGTACTTGTTTGGGCGCCATTATTTTGATAAAAAAAAATCTTTTTTCAATGAAAAATATCTTTTTTTATTTTTTAACGTGTTTGGCAAATTTCTAGTAGTAAAAGTAAAAGCACTAGAAAAAAAAACATATTTTTTGAGAAGCTGTAATTTACATCTTTATTTAAAAGATCTTTTTTTCTTATAAAAAAGATATTTTTCATGTAATAAATAAACAAAAAAATATTTTTATATTGTTATATCCAAACATAATTGATAGATAAAAAGATCTTTTTGTATGAGATATCCAAACATAAAATTATTTTTATTTTTTTATAAGATCTTTTAAAAAAATATAACTCAAAAAAAGATTTTTTCTTAAAAGCTCATCTAAACAAGCTCTTTAAAAAAGTTGGAAGAAGAGAAAAGATGAAAAGGCTAAGAAAAAGGGGTAGAGGTGGTGGTTTAGGTGTCTGCGTTTGGCGTGAAAAATAATGAAGGTGCTATCATGGGAGATTTCGGTTATGGAGATTTAGGATTTGTTTGGACATTATTATATTGATAAAATTTTTTTTAATATAACATATTTTTTTATTTTTTAGTATATTTGATAAATTTATAATAATAAAAATAAAAGTAGTAGAAAAATAAAAAATTTTTTTTTTGAGAAGTTATAATTTATATTTTTTAAAAGATATTTTTTAAAAACAAAATATTTTTACGTAATAAATAAATAAAAAATACTTTTATATTGTTATATCCAAATACTTTTAGAAATCTGCTCAGTTGTGCGTACGCACGAGTAGCAGCACGTGATTTACTTAAGTAAATACGTGGCTCGCGATTTCAGGCCTACTTTTAGCTAAATTCAACTCATTTCTAAAATATTTGAGACAAAAATGCAAAAAAGATCAACCAAATAGTGTAGGAAGTAAGTAGTAGTAGTTTTAGTATAATGTTTTAGGCTAATTCCTAAATAGAGAAGCTCTCTATGATTTTAAAGTTTTTAGTTTAGCTGCTTCTTAGATTTAGATTTTAATTCTTATTTTAGTATAATTTTATTTATATTTTTACGTTCTAGAATCTTAATTTGCCTAATTTTACTTGTTAGTTTCTTTATTTTTGTTAATTTTAGTTTATGAAAACTTGTGCGAATTATATTTTTTTTTTATATAATTTAATGTTTTCATGTTTATTATTGCTTAATTGTGTTGTTATTATTGTTTTTTTATTATTCATACAATTTACCATGCTTTTTTTTTAATATATTTCAAGTGTTTGTTAAAATATCTTTCTTAGTTTTAAAGTAGATTTTTGCATTCTTGACTTAGAAGTAAGGACTTAAGGGACCTTAAGTCACTGATGTCTAATATTGATTAGTAATTTAGGATTGTTAGTTGGTTTTGTTTCCACTGACGTTAGTCTTTTATTAAGTCTAATTAGTGAGTTGACTAAAACTTATGAATTAAGATCAAAGTATGCATCTTTCACTTTCTCCCAATGTTTGGGGATGACGAAGTAGGATTAACTCTTCTTAATTGCCATGTTTGTGGTCAATGACTTGGATAGGAAACCTTGACTCTCAATCCTTATCAAGATGTCTTTTAGCACTTAAATTTCTTTGTTTGCTATTTACTTTCTTGTAATTAATTTCTTGTCAATTGCTTTAAAACCTTTTTTTTTATAACCAATGATATGCATATCTCAGCGCAATTTCTTTAAGAGACGACCAAAATTTAAAACTTTCAATTTTTATTGATTTGAATTTGTGACAACAAATTAAACTCTGATACGGATCATTTGTTTATTTGGAACTATACTTACGATGAGATTTTTTTTTGAGAAAATTTCAGACCGACGTTTAGCCCAAATGAGATATCCAAATATAAAATTACTTTTACTTTTCTATAGATCTTCTAAAATAAATAACTCAAAAAAATATTTTTTTTTAAAGTTCATCCAAACAAACTCTTAATACATATCATTAAATTAAAAATATATCTTTTAATTAAAAAATATTATTTACACACTAAAATCATATGTAAATTTATAATGTATTTATATATATTATTCTAATAAATAATTTTGATGTACACTTAAGTAATCAATTTTAATACACCTCTTAGTTAGCACAAAAATAAAACTTAACAGTTAAATTTGTTTCTAAAATATTACTTTATCTCTAAATTAATTTCAAAAGATTTAATTAATTAAATTATTTTTCAAAAAATATAATTGTATTAATTATAAGATAAATAATAATATATAAATGAAAATTAATGACACTTATTTTAATAATATTATTTATTTTTTTATAAATTTATACAAATATATAATACAGTAATGATAATATCAAGAATTAATGATATTATTATTTTTCATAAAAAATATTAAAAGATTAATATTTTAGTGTAAAAAATTAAATAGTTAAATTTAAAAAAAAATATTAATAATCTAAAATTTTATAAAGGTCTGGCTCTATGAAAGTGAAGATTTGTAGAAGAAACATGTCACTACTTTAAAGCATCAGCCAATGAGCAGAGCCACGGAGTATATGAAACCACTAAGAAACGTCCACATGAAATTTCGACGTAAATTGGCGCGCACCGATCCCACCCTCCTATATTCCCGTCTTTCTCCCGAAGCACACACATATCGTGGCATTCATTCATCATCATAAAGTACATAAACCTCCAAACGTCGTCATTTCATTCATGGAGGCTCACGGATCCGGCCTCCGCCGCGTCCTGATTCTGGCGTTCTGTGTCGCCGGTATCTGGTCTGCCTACATCTACCAAGGCGTTCTTCAAGAAACTCTGTAAGACACGCTGATTCGATCATTTCTGTTATGAATTTTTAAATATTCGTTTCTGAATTCATTTTTCTTTTTTAATGTTAGAGAATCATTAGCATTAATTAGGATCAATTAGTATCGTCTATATTTATATAGTATATCTGTATATTAATTATAGGATTCTATGCCTTTATTACTCTGATTCATTTAGCACCTATAAATACCTCTTGTATATTGTACTTTTGAACATAACTCAATAATACACTTTTCAGATCACTCTCTCAGTCTCTTGTTTCTAACATGGTATCAGAGCTTAGGTCATTTTTTTTCCATGAATATTAGTTTATAGTCCTTTGTTTTTCCTCTTCCGTCAGTGTTCTTTGGTCTCTCTTTTGCTCCCTTTTCAGACGCTTTGGTTCGTCACCGCCCTTACCACCGCCTTCGTCTCGTCGTTACGAGTTCAACGAGTCCAGCCTCGTCACCAGAAACCACCGCACGCGCCGCCACGCTCCGTCTGAAGTTCGCCGTCCAGTTGTCTCCGAGCAGTACTTTGTGCTCAGTTTTCAACCTCTTCCTGCCGTTTCGGTTCGTCACCGCCGCTACCGTCGCCTTCCACTCGTTGCAAAGTTTTCAACGCCACCGGAATCACCGCCAAACTCCACTGGACGCGCCGCCACGCGCCGCCTGAAGTTGGCTGTCCGGTTGCAGGCGTTCTCTTCCAGAAGCATCCGTTGCCGTTGGATCAGCGCTCCAGATCAACGGCTCATCAAAGCCCACGTGGGAGCCAGAAGAGAGACGAACCACACCCGACCCGCGAGACCGACCCGACCCGACCCTCCCACCCGCGCGCCACCTCGCGCCCTGTCAGCTGTTGACGTGTCCTGCGTCTCCAATCCCCGTGTGCCACGTGTCATTGCTTGTTGACGTGGCTGCTGACGTGGAATCTGACGTGGCGGCTGACGTGGCAGATAGTGGGACCCTCCCTAAGGTTTTTTGGTGAGCTCTTTCCGATTCTGCACTCCGATTTCTCATTTTCTGCTCCAAAATTGCCGTTTTCTCTCCTCTCTTTGATCTTTGTAACTGCTATTATGGAAAAGTCAGATGTTTTTGCTGCCACAGACAGAAAGGGGGTCTTCTGTCGCAACTGTAACCGTTTCGGGCACCCGTTCTCCAGCTGTCCCTCTGTTGAATGTCGCACATGCCACCAGAAAGGGCATATTAGCTACCATTGTTCACAGTTGTTCTGCCGTTATTGCAAGCTCTCGGGACATTTGCTTACTACCTGTCCTACTCGTCCACCACGTCCTGCGCCTGCTTCTGCTGTTGCTGCTACTACTGAACCTACCACTGTCTCTCTATCTGATATTGCATCTCTTCTACAGCGTCTTCTCTCTGTTTCTGGTAATACCCCTGCTGCTTTATCGAGCCCTCCAGGTACTTCTAAATGGTACTTTGACTCGGGTTGCTTTAATCACATGTCTCCGTTGCGTAATATTTTCTCGTCTATGTCTGCAACTACAAATGGACCTTTTGTCAATACTGCAAATGGCTCCCTCTTGCATGCAACACACAAGGGTTCTATATCTCAGTCATCTCTTAATCTTCCTGATACTTACTACATTCCCAAATTAAACTTCAATCTTATTTCTGTTGGTCAACTTGTTGATCTGGGTTTTGACGTCACCTTTTCTGTTTCTGGTTGTCGTGTACAGGATCCTCGGACGGGACAGATCATCGGGACTGGACGTAAGGTCGGAAGGTTGTTTGAACTCGAAAGTCTTCATATTCCTCCTGTACCAAATCTCTGTGCTGCTTCTTCTCCCTCTACCCTTCACTTATGGCATCAACGTCTTGCCCACACCTCCTTAGGAAAACTGCGTCCTCTTGTATCTCAGGGTGTTTTAGGTCAGGTTCCGAATGAACCTTTTGACTGCATTTCTTGCCAAACTGCCAAACAACCTGCTTTATCTTTTCACAATAATTCATCCCTTTCTTGCTCTCCTTTTGATCTCATTCACTCTGATGTTTGGGGCCCCGCTCCCACTGCCTCTATGGGCGGAGCTCGATACTTTGTTGTTTTCATTGATGATTATTCCCATTTTACTTGGGTTTATTTGATGACTAATCGCCATGAGTTACCTCAGATCTATATCAACTTTGCTACTATGATTAAAACTCAGTTTTCCAAAGCCATTAAGGTTTTCCGACGTGATAATGCTATGGAATACCGTGATTCCAAACTCTTAGCCTTTCTTGCAGAACAGGGTACTCTGTCTGAGTTTTCTTGTCCTGGTACGTCTCAACAAAATGGTAGAGCTGAACGCAAACACCGTCACATTCTTGACTCCGTCCGTGCAATGCTCCTTTCCTCTTCGTGTCCTGAGCGTACTTGGGGTGAAGCTGTTCTTACTGCTGTTCATGTTATCAATAGACTCCCTTCTTCTGTTCTTGGTAATGTTACTCCCTTTGAGCGTCTTTATCATACCCCCCCAGACTACAGTTCTCTTCGAGTTTTCGGTTGTGTATGTTTTGTTCTTCTTCAGCCTCATGAACATAGTAAACTTGAACCTCGGGCTCGTATGTGTTGTTTTCTTGGTTATGGCACTGAACATAAGGGTTATCGTTGTTGGGATCCTCTTTCTAAACGTATTCGTATATCTCGTCATGTTGTCTTTTGGGAGCACCACATGTTTTCTCGGTTCTCATCCTTTGAGTCGATTCCTACTACTCAGTCACCTTTGTTTACTAACCCCAATGTTGATCTTTTTCCTAGTGATGATTCTACAGGTTCTATCTCGAGTGACCCTCCACAGCCTCCTGTTCCTCCGCCTTCTCCATCTCCCGATGATTCCAGACCGGACGATGATCCTGCTCCTACCGTCATGCCTCCTCCTCCCGCTCGTTCTTCTAGGGTAAGGAATCCACCTCCTCATCTTCTTGATTATCATTGCTTTTCTACTATTCTTCATCAACATGAACCTAAGACATTCAGAGAAGCCTCCTCCAACCCAAATTGGCAACAAGCAATGCAAGAAGAATTACAGGCACTTGAAAAAGCACACACTTGGGATCTGGTTGATCCTCCTTCTGATCAGGAAGTTGTGGGCAGTAGATGGGTATACAAGATCAAGACTCGCTCTGATGGCTCTATTGACCGTTATAAGGCCCGCTTGGTTGCTCAAGGTTGTACGCAAGAGTATGGTATTGATTATGAAGAGACTTTTGCCCCTGTCGCTCGCCTTACGTCTGTTCGAGCTCTTCTTGCCATTGCCGCGGTTAAAAAATGGTCTCTCAGTCAGATGGATGTGAAGAATGCATTTCTTAATGGGGATTTGAAAAAGACAGTCTATATGAAACCACCTCCGGGATATCCTTGTCCTTCTGATAAGGTTTGTCTCCTTCGCAAGGCACTTTATGGACTTAAGCAAGCTCCTCGTGAATGGTTTGACAAGTTCAACACTACCATATGCAGTCTTGGTTTTACTTCTAGCCCTCATGAGAATGCGCTCTTCATTCGTAAAAGCGAACGTGGAGTTGTTCTTCTACTTTTGTATGTTGATGACATGATAATCACTGGGGATGATGTTGATGGTATCTCTGCTCTCAAGGCCTCACTTCACCGTACCTTTGAGATGAAAGATCTTGGTTCTCTCAGCTATTTTCTTGGTCTCGAGGTCATCTCCACCGATGATGGCATCTATCTCTCTCAGGCTAAGTATGCTTCAGATCTTCTTGCTCGTGCTGGGATTACAGATAGTCGCACTGAGTCTACTCCTCTTGAGCCTAATGTTCGATTTACCCCTATGGATGGCACTGTTTTGGATAATCCGACTCTCTATCAACAGTTAGTTGGCGGTCTGGTCTACTTGACTGTCACCCGTCCAGACATCGCCTATCCGGTTCATGTACTTAGTCAGTTCTTGTCAGCTCCTCGTACTACTCACTATGCGGCAGTTCTGCGCATTCTTCGCTACATCAAAGGCACTCTCTTTCATGGTCTTTATTTTTCTGCCCATTCCTCTTTATCTCTTCAGGCTTACTCCGATGCTGATTGGGCTGGTGATCCCACTGATCGTCGTTCTACTACTGGTTACTGTTTGTTTCTTGGCGACGCTCTCATTTCTTAGCGTGCTAAGAAGCAAACGTTCACTGCTCGCTCAAGCACAGAAGCTGAGTACCGTGCCCTCGCTGACACCACTGCTGAAGTTGTCTCGGTTCGTTGGCTTCTCGAAGATTTGGGTGCTCCTCAGTCGTCCCCTACTGATGTTTTTTGTGATAATCGCAGTGCTATTCAGATCGCCCATAATGATGTCTTTCATGAACGCACCAAACACATTGAGCTTGATTGTCACTTTGTTCGGCAACGTATCCTTATTGATGCTATTCGTCTCATTGCTGTTGGAACACTAGATCAGACTGCTGATATCTTCACGAAAGCTCATCACCCGACTCGTTTCCGGACTTTGTTATCCAAACTCAAGTTGGTATCCTTAGCTCCCACTTGAGTTTGAGGGGGATGTTAGAGAATCATTAGCATTAATTAGGATCAATTAGTATCGTCTATATTTATATAGTATATCTGTATATTAATTATAGGATTCTATGCCTTTATTACTCTGATTCATTTAGCACCTATAAATACCTCTTGTATATTGTACTTTTGAACATAACTCAATAATACACTTTTCAGATCACTCTCTCAGTCTCTTGTATATTAACATGGTATACTATATAAATATAGACGATACTAATTGATCCTAATTAATGCTAATGATTCTCTAACATTTAAAATGAGTCAGATCCACAAAGCGGTTCGGTCCAAATGGCGAGAGGTTTGAGCACCTTGCATTTCTGAACTTGGTGCAGAATGTGGTTTGTTTGATATGGTCTTACATAAGTGAGCCCCTGTTTTACTTCTTTATTTGGTTCTTTCATTTCTGCAAGTTACAGTGTAGAACGAAAGAAATTCTGTTTGTTCTATTTTGTGTTTATGCGCGTTTTAGTGTGGTTGCTTACGTTAATTTGATATTGCAAAATAATAATAATACAGTGATTAAGATATGGCCAAGTGGGAGTAGTGGTGGTGCACCTTGGTGGTCTTATTGGAGTTGTGAAATTACCAACACTATTGGTCCAGCGATGGGAATTGAAGCACTCAAGTATATTAGTTACCCGACTCAGGCATGTTACTTTTCTTCATTGTATGAGCTCTTCAAACTGTTTTTTTTTTTTTTGAAAAGAGGCCTTTTTAGAGATTTTGGACCTATCTCCATTGCAGGGATGTGATATATTTCTGTGTCTTCAGTATACTGGTTTTTAATGGTGGTGTATTTGCTTTGTTGTCTGCTTGCAGGTATTGGCAAAATCCTAAAAAATGATTCTAGATCAGCATATGTATATCACTGTCACTATTTCATGCTCCAGAAAAACTGAATTTATTTAGGATAATTCAAATCAATTCAAAGTGGTATAGCCTTTTTATGTCTAATTGGGTTCAAATAGAATCACATTAGGTGGAACACCATGTTATTACCCATCGCGTAGTAACCTTGCATTTATGAGTAGTAATGCATTGTGTTTAATCATTTCTATTTGTGTTTCACATCCTTTCATATACTTATAGGAGATTAAAGATATCTATTTGGTGAAGTTTGGGAAAAAAAAAAAAAACATTGTTTCCTTACCGCTTACCACCTCTAAGTATGTAAAAATGGAGAAGCCTGAAGCCTATGGTCATTTTTTATATAAAAGCGTTCTGCCATGCATCCTCTAGTTATTTACATTTTAGTAGTTATTTTATATTTCATAACAAGTACTCATTTTACCATGATACAGTTATGTTGATGGGTACTATAGTGTATGGTATAAGATACACTTTTCCAGAATACGTCTGTACATTCCTTGTTGCTGGAGGGGTATCAACATTTGCGCTTTTAAAGGTTAGGAACTTATCAGAATAATACAGAAAATATTTACTATATGGATACACTTTCCCATGTTGCCTATAAAAAATTCACGTGGATTGAGAATGCAGCTTAGCTTTCAAATTTCTCATCTTTGCTTATGCTTATTGGCAGACTAGCTCAAAGACTATGAGCAAGCTAGCACATCCAAATGCTCCCCTTGGATATGGACTATGTTTCCTGAACCTTACATTTGATGGATTTACAAATGCAACTCAGGATTCCTTAAAAGCAAGGTAAAATAAGCAAACCTTGTCCTTCGATCTATCTGATTGCTTGTAAACTGCAAAATTTTTGGATTCTTGTACTTCCTTGACATAATTTTTTCCCCTTCTTGATTCACTGACTCTGACTTTTTCCTATTATTCCAAGATAATGATGTGTATAAGTAAAATTATGATGAGCATAATGACACTAAATGTAAAAATTTTTTAGTTCTATTTTTCGGGTGTTTGAATGTTGACCTTTCAGCAATGTTTAGATTTTAGAATGGGAGATGATTCATATTTAAGACTATAGCAAGTGTTATTAATTTAATGCAATTACTGGTTTTTGTTACTCAGGTACCCTAAAACAAGTGCTTGGAATATTATGTTGGGAATGAATTTATGGGGAACCATATACAATATGATTTACATGTTTGGCTGGCCCAGTGGAAGTGGATTTGAAGCTGTTCGCTTTTGCAAACAGCATCCAGAGGCAGCATGGGATATTCTTCTCTTCTGCTGTTGTGGTGCTGTGGGCCAAAACTTCATATTTTTGACAATAAGCCGATTTGGCTCTTTGGCTAACACCACCATTACTACCACTCGCAAATTCGTTAGCATTGTGGTATCTTCTGTGTTGAGTATAAATCTGCTTTCAACAAAACAATGGAGTTGTGTTTGTATGGTATTCACTGGATTGTCATACCAGATCTACCTCAAGTGGCAGAAGCTACAACGACTGCAGAAGAGAAAAGCCACTTGAGGAGCAACCTTCAGCAAATTTGAATTCACACGTTGGTGTTGGCTCATTTGCCCATCAACCATTGTTATATCTTGATAACCTTAAAAGTTTTGATGAACCCAATTTAGATTTATAAGAATTTCATAGAAATGTTTCTTTAATATAGTTGTAATTGTACTCCGGGCAATATACCATCCATTCATCATTTGATCTCAATGTAAATGTAGTTCATATCTCATTCCGTTGTGGATAAGTGGTATGTCGGAATGGAATAATGGCTATATTCAATTAACATTACACCCGTTGTAATTTGATATTGATAAGTGATAACTCTAATTGAGTAGATGCTATTTTTTGAAATAGAAGTTAAGGTTGAATATTTCATTTCTTCTTGGTTCATATATTTATTTTTACATGCCAAAACTTCATTTTATGTACAATTCCTTGCCTACTTTCTATAAGGTGAGTATAGCAAACTATCTTTATATGAGAAATAAGAGAATATAAATTAGCCATTAGAACTAAATAAATAGTTTGGATTAAATTTTGAAATAAAATCCACTCATTTGCACCTTCCTTATTTGTTTCGTTGAAACTATTAAATGATTAGGATTAAAGTATTGTCTACCATTTTGTGATTAAAATTTATCCAAGTTCCATCTTGTAAATGTGATTTATCTCCAAACTTGATCTTCCCTCCATCATCAGTGATATGAGCCCTGCTGCATTACAGTAGGAGAATATTTTAGCATCATTCTTTGTAGAATTTGTCCATGGGATTCATAATGTGTACTTTACCTCATTTTCTTGATAGAAACAGCAGATTCTGATGTTGCATCTGTGTATAATCATGTTGGAAAATAATTTTCTTGTTATTTGAATTGATGTGTGATGAAATGCTGTTCTCTTTAGCTAAATTAAGCTTCATATTTTTGCCTCTTTCTGCAAAGCGTAGAGAAGCGAAGATTTGTAGAAGAAACATGTCACCACATTAAAGTATCAGCCAATGAGGAGAGCACCGATATTCTACACATAAAGAACCCTAATGACCCTATCTAGTTTAATTTTATTTCTACCCCGAGACTATTGGCTTGCCTAGAGTAATTTCATGTTAGTTTTCATTGCCGATCGAAGTTCCATTTAAGGTCAATGAGTTGCTTCACGCACAAGGCAAATTTAAACCCTAACACTTGTTTAAACGGATTAATAAACTAACCATTAATTTTTTATTTTTTGGACACAACCATCCCAAGTTTGTTACTATGTTTTTTTCATTATATGGGCTCTTCATTCTGGAAAGAAGCTTTTTTAGAGATTTTGGGTCTATCTCCCATTGCATGGCTGTGATTTATTTGTTTATTTCTGTGTCTTACTAGTTTTTAAGTGCGGTTATTTTTGTTTTCTTGTCTGCTTGGAGGTACTGGCAAAATCTTCAAAAACTGATTCCAGGTCAGTACATGTATATCACCAGCACTATTTTATGCTCCAAGAAAGCTGAATTTTATTTAAGATAAATCAAATCGTTTCAATACCACAAAAAATATATATATATATATCGAATCAATTCAAAGTGGTATAGAATTATTTTTTTTATGTCTATTTGGGTTCAAATAGAATCAGATTAGGCGGAACATCATATTATTACCAATGGCATATTAAGTTGCATTTATGAGATGCACTGTGTTTAAGCTTTCTATTTTTGTTTCACATCATTTCACATTTTCACTTACAGGACATGAAAGATATATATTCGGTAAAATTTGGGGGAAAAATATTTCCTTATTGTTTACCATCTCTATGTATGTAAAAATGGAGAAGCCTATGATTGTTACAGTTGGGATGCGTTATGCTGTTATATACATATTCACTTTTAAATAGGGGTGTTCAAAACCGATCCAATTCGAACAAAACCGACCAATCGAACCAAAAAAACCGATAATCAAATAAACCGAAAATCGAAAAAACCGAAAAAAATGAGATTTTGCAGTTTTTCTGCGGTTCGATTCGGTTTTCGGTTTTGATAAGAAAAACCCTAACCGAACCGAACCGAACCGGTTTTATAAAAAATCCTAAATTAAACCTACCGGGCTACCCCCAAGCCCAAATGACCTAACAGCCGCAGCAACAACATAACCCTAACTCTCTTCTTACCCCTTTGCCTCCAATCCTCTGAACCCTCAGCAGCGCCTTTTGATCTCCTTTTCCCTTCCTCTTCGTTCTTCTGCTCCGCGCCTCCACCATTTCTGCCGGCCTGCCGTTGGACAACACCAACCCTGACTCCCGTCCCGCGGCGCTGTTCTCTCCTTCTCCCTTCCTCGTAGCACCGCTCTCTCTCCGTCGTCCTCCCTGGCACGGCTCCACGCAACACGTCGTCGTCCTCTCCCAGCAGCACGCCATCGTTCTCCACGGATCCACGAAGGCCGCAGCAACACGCCGTCGTCCTCGTAGCGCCTCTCTCTCCGTCGTCCTCCCTGCCCTCATCCAGTCTGTCTGTATCAGCAAATCATCAAGAATGGAGCCTGAGTCAGGTTGGTTCTTCTACTTCTGATCCGGCCTCTTGCTATTTTTTGCTTTTTGATTTTCTGTGTTCTATTGATTTTTTTACTTCTTGATTTACTGTTCTCTCTTTTAATTTTTGCTGGCTGCTGCTAAGATTATCTTTTTTTTTAATTTGTTAATTATTAATTTTAATTTGTTAATTAATCCTTATTATTTCTACTGCTACTGTTAACTGTTATGGTTTATTGTAGGTTCATATTTGTTCACTAGTTTGAAATTGATATGAAGCAAATCATGAATAGGGGGTTCTTGCTACAGGAGTGGTAAGTGGCGAGTTAGACTAATGAATCTGTTTAATGCTTCTTTTTAAATTGTGAAGTAAGGGGAAATGATTGCGATTTAAAGAAAAAATGAATACTTAGCTGAAAATAGTTATGTTAATGAGAAGGAATTTTGAATTTACCAATTATGGAGATTTTCAGTGATTACAATTTGTGCTAGTTTTAGAATATTATGGCTGAGGAAGATTGATGCTATTGAAACTTGGTTGATTAACAGAGTAATTGGAGAAATCTACTTTACTAATGCTTTAATTGTGAGATGCAGGTCAGAAGTTTTGTTTTTACAAAGGGTCTGCCAGCATTGCATAGTAGCAGATATAAAATTCATCAACAAAGCCACTCCATTTCTGAGGTTAGTTAATTTATGCACACTGCTATACTGCTCTGAATCCCATTTCTTATAGTTTTAAAGCTATATCATATTTCACTTTCTTTACATAGAAGCTTCTACATTGCAGAACAGAATTAAAAAAAATCTGTTTGAGTTGCTACATTATTTATAAATTTCACTGTTAGGATATCCATAACTGTAGATGTTCTCCAGAGAAGCTTAAACTAGTTCGATGATTTATTGTTATTCTATTTTTGGTTTTGATTCACGGTTGTGTTGATATTTAATGTTGTATCTTAATATCTTTGCAGTTTGGTCATAATATGAGGGATAATATTGGTGAAAGTGAAGGTGGAACTAGTGGAATGGTGGACATGTAATGCTCCTCCAAACAAATCTGCAAATATAAGATCACCAACAAATTGATTGATTGAATCATTTTTTTCACTAATCTAGTTTTTTTTTTATAAATATTATTTGTTATGATTGTTCCTTGTTTTATAGAAGTTGTATCCACTCCTATCCTTTTTTATATGTTTTATATGATTCTTCCTTCTTTTTTTTAATTTTGTATCATTATGAATTTATGATGAGCTATGTGCTCATATTGTTCATTGTTTTTGTCTGAATTAATTAAAAAAACCGAACAAACCGAACCAAACCAAACCGATTTTAATTGGTTTGGTTTGGTTCGGATGGTCTTGGCAAAAAAACCGAACCAAACCGAACCGCAGTTTTAATAAACGATCGTATCGGATGGCTTTTCCTTAAATAACCGAACCAAATCGCACTGCGAACACCCTTACCTTTAAATACACTAAAATCTTTAATGGAAATACAAACTCAAAAAAAAAATATTTATTTGTGTTATTACTTATTTGTGGTATTAAAATAAATATATAAAAGATCATTTCTTTAATTCTTTTACAACAGTTAAACTAAAACACAGTCCCCTAAGATAAGGGTCTCATAAAGTTCTATGATAACATATGATTGTGTAACTGTAACTTAAATCTAGACTTTGAATCTGTGACACTAAAAAAAATCTATTGAAAATTGTAAATAATAGTACTTGCAACTTGCAAGTCAATGAAAATACTTAGTGAAGAGAACAATTAGATAGAATTAGCTGGTAGCATCACTTTAGAATTCTCAAATGACAAATATGTTGCTAAAAAGACACTTTTGTTGGATAGAGAGTGCTGCAGGATTGATTGAAAAAGCACTTATTTAGTACTAAAAGTTAAACATTTTATCTAAATTTCTCACCCTTGAAATTGCATACTTGCATGGAATTATATGAAGAGCACTACAGATTTTCAAAAAACTCACTAAAAGTGTTGACTGTGTAGTCAAAAGAGTCATAGGTGCAGTTTGCCTTTAATGAAGAAAGTTAAGAGTAAAGGAAGGCGCTTTATTTTGTAGATAGCTCCCTCCTTCTTTATGAGCTAATGCCTTTTTCATATTCATCATTATATTATGTTATGTAATGCCTTCTGGATTCCACTTCACAACCACCATCAACAGCCATGGAACTAACTCATTAAGATGAACTCTTGTTCCACACAGCACAACAAGCACTCCATGAAGGAAAGCTCTGCAATCTGCATGCAGCATGAATCTGCCACAACACAACACAGGGTCCCTCTATCTTATGTAAGTACATAATTTTGTCTAGAACCCTTTTTTCTTCTTCTGTATGAAAGGACAATGTAACCTGTCTGTTTTCTTGTTCAGAGAGTGAGAGAATTTGTTTATGCCTAATTGGGATTACTTGTTTGAAGAATTCTCTAGATTTGGTTGTGTAAGAAATAGATACAACATTGAGCACACCAAAACCAAAATACCACTCAATTATACTTAAGTTTCAGTACATCAGAAACAAAAAAAAGGGGAAGATAATTTATTCTATAATCTATGCACACCAAAAACAAACAAATAAGAATCTAGGTTCCAACTAATTAATGAAAATCCTCTATTACACACTTCTTTCCCCCCCTTTTTTTGCAACTTTTCTCTTTATGTTTTTGTTCATTATATGTAGTAGGAAAGGCGATATGCCAATGTATACATATGCGCAAGATGACTAATGATAACACACCAGGCTCTGTACATAAAAAAAAGGCAAAATGCTGGATTGGAGAAAAACAAACCCAGAATAATGTGAAAAGAAGACAAACCAAAGAATCACACTCTAAAAGCACACTGATTTTTGGTGCCATTATCTAGGAGGTAACCCTTGAGTGAAGGGAAGGATATTGTTAGATATGTTGAAGATGGCAAGAACATACCATTACATTCTTGCCAAGGGTATGCCTTTCAAAGTTTTAGGGCAGAATAAAATTGAAATGTTTCTCAAACTAGGCAAAGAAGGATGTCAAGGATTCAGAAAGGGGAAAATAACCTATGGATATTGAGATCTAGGATTGTAAACTGTCTAGTAGGGCTCTTTTGCAGGGTGGCGGTTGTGATGGTTGAGCACTTGGGTTGAGAGATGGAGACTCCACTCCTAGTGTTTTCCTTAAGAAGTTCCTTTCCTGAAAGAAGTTCAAGAACAAATGGTTAGTCTAGCTTCAAACTTTGATAAATTGGAATGCATGACAAGAAAAAGGGTCACGACTAATTGTCTAATTGCTCATAGCAAGTATACAGATGAAACTAATTAGGAGGAGATAACAAAATATGCTTCATGGCTATGTATTTAGTACTGTTATAGTACTCTAGTCCTTCTGTTCTAGAGCTTAGCTTAATTATGATTTAAGCAATGCAGATGCTCATATCATCTATCAACTTCCACTCTCTTACATTAAAACCTGTTTCCGATTGTATAACTATCTCCAACTTACCAACCCTCTTCTGTTCTAAAATAATTACCAGTGAACCTTTTTTTCACTTTCCTTTTATTACCCCTCAATCAATGATATTGGTATTCTGTTAGTAGTTGACCTATGTTTTGGATGCTGTCTTCATCTGCACCGGAACGGACCTAGAAACTAGAAAGTAGCAATTTATTCTTTATTGATAACTTTGGATCTATAATCTGCTTACTGCAGTTAAAACATGATTTGATTCCACTGATCCAACACCACACCTAAATTGCACTGCATTATCATGTTACTGCTGGAATGGATAATTTAATAGCTTTCTCGAAGTCCTGCTTCTGATTCATATTGATTATTGATTTTATAGGAACATTGGTTCAGTGGGGTTTCCAAATATATAATGTTATTAACAGTATATTCATACTTGTTAGTTGTTACTATTACTGTGATAGTATTTCTGTTGGTCTTAAAATTGTTTAATCCCAAGGTGTTTGGGTAACTTACACTTTCCGAAAATTCTGGGCTGGGAATCCCTGCAGCCAAAGATCTGAATATCGGAGTTACTTGAACAGGGGAACCAAACTCCACTCTTGATGAGGCAGAAACAGCGCTATCATTGTTTATTTGTTCTTCCGAATTCAGCAGCATATCTACTATGGAAATATGTATATCTTATTAGCATTTTGGTTCATTAAAATGAGAAGGGTATTAATACATGAAGGAGAAAAATGATAGAATTTTCATTCTTAATAATGAATTATGTTACCTTGATCCAGGGTTGCAGTAACTAGAACACCTCTCTCACATCCATCTGCTTCTTTCTTATCTTCAATTTGTGTGGTTTTCATTTCAGTTTCTATATCCCGGTGTGAAGAGTGTTCCATAATGTCACCAGCTGAGAGAGGGAGGATAGTTGATCCTGTACTGTATTCAGAACTGGCTGGAGAGTCTTCATACAGATCCATTTGCCTGAATCATATTAAAAAAATATTAGTCTTCTTGTTAAGCATACAGGAAATTATATTTTTAAAGTCTTTAAAGTACCTCCAACATGGCTGGCCTCCCTCGTTACTACTCAAGTCTTCAACCATATTTTTAAGATCAGCAAGCTTTAAACCTTGAATCTTGCATTTCGGGTTGTTTGCTTCTTTGGTTCGGTTCAAAAACTCTTGAAGAACCTAGCACCAATCCAAAGTAGTGTCAGTTGAACTCTACAAAGTAATGGCATTTCTCATATCTGCTCAAGAATGACAGTTACTTCAGACTTCTTAAAGGCAAGGTCAACTTCCTTTAATGATTCATGTCTCTTGCCATCTTCATGACTAGAGAAATTGCAGATGTTCTGGAAAGTATATGAATATGAAATGCCTAGTACTTTACAGTTACATTTTGATGCTACAAATGTGACCTCTATGATTCTGCTTTGGTTCTGTTGATGCTGAACTTTTATTAGAGACTAGAAATATGTTGTCTCTACTAGAGGCTGTTCTCATGAAACCAACTACATATTTCAATTATGACAAAAACATAACGTGCTCAATGCTCAAAATCAAAACAATACAGGCCAAGAGATTATGGAGGTTCACCTTCCACGTGTTTTCAAGACTTTGGTCCATGTCCTCTGTATCAATATTTTGAGCTAGTGAGCTAAGCAACTCTGCTTGTTGCATTAATGCATCTATTTTTGGGTCATCCCTTTTTAGGAATGTTCCTTGAGTTTTATTATTTTGAGCTGCAAAGGCATAATAAACCAGTTTAATATTAGAATAGGAGGATGGCCAAAGTTACATTTGCTGAACATCTTAACTGCAACTTGTTTTATGCTTTAAGTTTCAAAATTTGAGAATCATGTTATGTATGTAACTAATAAAATTCAATTTGGAGATAGTTACCAGAACTACTAAACTTGGCATTGCAAATTTGAAGCTCGTCTAGCAAATTGTTTATGTTTTGTGAGTTTTGAGCTAATACTGCGAATGGTGTCCTTGGATGCTGATTTATCGAAGTTCCATTTCGCAAATGTGATCTATCTCCAAACTTGATCTTCCCTCCATCATCTGTGATATGAGCCCTCCTGCATTACAATAGGAGAATATTTTAGCATCATTCTTTGTAAATTTGTGTATTGGGATTCATAAACCGTACTTTACCTCATTTTCTTGATAGATATAGCAGATTCTGATGTTGCATCTGTATTATAAGCATGTTGGAAAACAATTTTCTTGTTATTTGAATTGATGTGTGATGAAATGCTGTTCTCTTTAGCTAAAGCTTCATATTTTTGCCTCTTTCTGCAGAGCGTAGAGAAGCGATTTTTCACAGCATTATCCGTTCTGCATACAAAGCATGATCAATAAGATTTGAATGTTCACACAATTTCCATTCTGAATGTGCATGAAGAGGAGAATGACTTTTGTTACCTTCCTGAAACCACTTTCGCTATTTCTGTCCATCTGTTGCCATATAATTTTTGAGCCTGCAAAGAAAATTGCAGGAAATTAAAGCCACAAAACAGATTTACTGAAATATGGATAGGCTAGAGTAGCAAATCAAGCTTGTTCTGTAGACTTTTTCATTGAAATCCAAGTTCTTAAAGTTGTGTAGATTCCTAATCTTATACAATAAAGTAAGCTTGTTAAACTCGAATGGAATATCTAACTTTTGGAGAGAGGAAGCAAGGATATACCTCACATAAGAGCAAGTCTTCCTCTGGTGACCATCCACCTTTCTTGAAATCAGAATTCAAGTAAGTGTACCATCTGATATTTTATTAGTTACTTAAGAATCAGATTGGTAACAACAATAATAATAACAACAACAACAAAGCAGAAGATCAAGGAAATTCAAAATACACAATAAGCATTTCAAAATCTCCACCTTCTTCTGCACTGTCTTGTCGTTTTGTCCTTGAATTTAGAAGCAATAATTGCCCAACTGCATATAGTTTTTTGGCAATAACAAGAACCCATTTTAATGTTACTTCAAGGAAGGAAAGAAGCAAAAACAATGGTAACCCAGGAGAGGAAGAATTAGTACTTTTCAGTTCCATGGATACCAATCTGCTCTCTCAGTATATCATCTTCCTGAAACTTGCATAACCAAGCATAAGACAATATTCAAATGCAAATGGATTCATAAGTAGACAAAGAACTATTATTAAACAATAAAAAAAAAATGCAATAGAGGGAATAAGTTTTTACCTCTTGAGTCCAAGTTACAATGTGACCCTTCTTCTTAGATTCTCTGTTACACTGTTCTTCCTGTTTCTTCATTTTTTGATTTGTCTCTCAAAGGTGTTTTTCTATTGAGGTGGCTCTCTTACTTGCATGCTAAAACCAAACGCTCCACCTCTGTAAAATAATATAAAAGCTATTATGGTTTGTGGATGAAAAAAAATGAAAAAAAGGGGGCAAAAAAAAGAAGGTGGAACCACTTCTTCTTTCTCTTTCATTGGCCTTTACCTATAACAAGCATAAATTCCATTTCCAAAAGACATTACCAAAAGGTACTCAACTGAAAAATATAATAATAAAAAAAAGGAGTATTACCCTCTAAAAAAATTGCCTCGGATACTAACTTTTCAGACACCCTCCTTTTGATCTCAGTCTCTATATTCTGCAGTCAAAGAAGAACAGAAGAGAACTGAACACAATCCAATGCTCAAACCAGAGATGCCAGAATAACATGAAATGAAGAAAAATAGAAAATGGGCAGTGAATAATATAAAAGTGGATTGTCAAATGGTAAATGGGATTGGATCAAAATCTTGAATTTCTCCAAACCCAAATAAGTACCAACTACCAACCAATTTATTTGATGTTGTGCTAATGTGTAACTAATAATCCAGAAAAAAGTGCTGGATCTAAACAAATTTCAGAAACTTTGGGGGATACACAAATGAGGTGAAAGTAAGAGTAGGTTCAAACTCAAAAAATTGTTAGGTAGACACAAAATAAAATTGTACCTCAACTATATGAAATTTTGTGCCGTTTGTTGTGATACCATCTGAGTTAAACTAAAAGAAAAAAAAAATCTGGTAAGAACCAATCAAAGTGAGCAGCAACGCTGTGGAGTGTTGGAAGTTGGAAGTGAACCAAAGACTTTAAGACCAAAGTAGTAAGATTGATCTGTCTCATATCATATTTCAACAATGTTTTCGTTCTCTCTCCAACTTTTCAAAACGGTTGAGTTGGGTGGTTCTCTTTTCTTGCAAGAAAGAATCAGAGGGAGAGAAAACATAAAGTCATAAACTAATAGGAGCAAGCGAGCAGGATTAATTAATTAATATAGTTTAACTTAGGTTAGTGTGCGGGTATAAGGGGAAGTTTGAATGTAACGCTGAATTCCATGAGATGAGAGGGTCCTGCAATGTGACTTGTGCAGTGTCAAGTGTCTAGTGTGCACAGTGCAGTTTATATAATAATAATGCCCCACTTTCACAGCTTGCACCTATGTAACACTACCATGTGTGATCAAATCATATGTATCTATAATCTAAGTTATCTTAGTTAATTATGCATATGCATTGGAGTATATCATAAGGTTATTATAAAAATGATATCTAAGTGAGGGTTGATACTAATGTAATTTTTTATAATAAAAATGTTTAAGGGTATATATAATAGAGGAGTGAACATCATGTACAACAGCTGCATGCATACATAATTACTTGGCTATATGAATTTTGAAATTTTGTGAATTTTAAGGTGACATGAGACTGTGCGTGACACTTAACAATATCTAGGCTACACCGCCCACTCTTTTGCATTGAAATTTTAATGGTTCATGACTTCATGTGTCTTATTCATCTTTTCATTATGTTCATGCCAAATGTACAACCACAACTTCATGCATGATTTTCATTTCTTCTATAGAATTTAATTACATTAGTCATAGAAAATATGGAGAATGCTTGTTTTTTATTGTTTTATAATTGATTTTGTTAAAATAAATTTTAGTCAAGATTGATTATGAAACTAAAACATAAAGTGATTTATATTTGGTAATTTAAATTTTACTAAAATTAATATTATTTGGATCTTGTAATCGTAGTTGTAAAACATATTTTTAAATTTTTGGACTTTAGTAGGTATTAGGATTTTTTTAAAATAAATAAATTAAATTATTTTAAAATTATTTATATTTTAACAAAATAGGTATACATATATTTTGTATATGTTCAGTTGCTTGGATCCTGAACGGATCGGATGCAGTAGAGATTAAGAGATGGTGGGGTGACTGGCTCTGGCTCACCTTCGCGCGTTGGGCCTCCTGGGTTGTTGAGAAGAAGAAGAGGTCGGGGTGTGAGGTCCTGCCAAATAGCAATTTGGTGTAGAGGAGGGACCACCTGCAAAAGAACTCTAATGCTCAAATCAGTATCCGTATAAAAGCGACAGTTAGGATAAAGGGTAGGGGGGAGGGGTAGGGCCCTCCCCTTATATAATCTGTACTAAGGCGGATCCCACAGGGATAGACTCACCTTTTAAGAAGTTTCCTTCCCAGTTGTCACGTGCCTCGTACGGGGAGGTGATATTCGGGTCACCACCCAACTCGGGGTCGTGCAAGGCCATCGGGTCGTGCAAGGACATCGGGTCGGCCGACCCTTCAGGTCCAGGTGATAGACTAGATGGGTTGGGTCAGACCAGTATACAATATAAATGAAATAAGTAAAAATAATATTACTTATCTCGTTTACAATATAAGTGAAATATATGAATATTTATTTCATTTATAATGATAAAAAAATAGGGTCATTTGAACAATTAAAAAAATTATTTACAGTATAATTTTAATTGATTTAAAAAGTAAATTCAATAAATTTATTATTTGTATTATATTAATTTGATTTTTATTTCAATCTAATAATTTATTTTTTCTAATAGTTGTGATTTTCATTTATCAATTTAAGTTTATTTATTAATCCAATCAGATTCAATTTAATTACCAAAATAATAAACCTGATTTGCATCGGCCCTAAAATATTTACAAATTAATTTTGTATTTGAAATCACGTTTTGTATGTTATTTAATTTTGGATAAACTATTATTTTTATCCACTAATATTCGAAACAATAACAAACTTAATTAAAAAAATAAAAATAATTTTATACTCATAAAAGATGAATTTCGATTAACAAAAATATATAAATCCTAAAAAATTATCTAAAATTTTTAAATTATTCCTTTTAACTTAATTTATTTTATGTTTTTGTTTCAATTGTTAGTTAGAATACTCAACCACAAATGGAAAGTAAAGTTGAAAGTTCAACGAAACAAACTAGTTGAGCCGACCAAACCACAAGAAACCTAATAAGAGGCACTCCAAACTTACAGACCAACACCCATAAACACCAAAACAAACAACCCCCTCCTAACCAAACACAACAAAATCCAAGATTCCAAAACACAAGTATAAAAAATAAATAGTAGATGAAAACACCCATAACAGAAACACTCAAGCTCTTAGAATAAGTTAAACTTCGTGCACTACACCTCGTAATTTTTTTTTTTTTTTTTTTTTGCTCTTTGCCTTCTTCGGGTCTTTTTTTAGATTACACTATCATCTATTTTGATATTTTCTTTTTTAGTCCTTCTTTATATAAAAATCTACCACACTTTTTTTATCATTATATTATAAATCGAGTTCAGCGCTAAATTTTTAGGTTTTTCTTACTTTCTCCTCTGATTTATTTATGTCACTTTTATCATTTGTTTTGGAGTCATCTATATCATCTTTTTTTTTTTCAATTCTCTGAGACGAGAATTCTATGAGAAATAATTTGAGTGATAGTAGTGAGAAGTATTAAAAACTAAGGATAGAATAGATTAAGTTAGGAAAAATAAATTAAAAATTTTGAATAATTATTTAGAAATAAAATATTTTTGTCAACTGATATCCTTTTTTTTTAAGTACAAAGTTATTTTTATTTTTTCGTAAATAAATGTACCTACATTCTGAATATATTTTTGTCAATAAAAATAATAATTTTACTTTTAATTTTAATAGTAGTCAATTAAATTTTAATCAACCGTCATTTTTCTAAAAAGTAATATTGGCGGTGGATTGCAAAAGAGTAACGGACTGAATAAATGCACTTTAAAAGCAGCCAAAGCCATTAAGCAATGGTGATAATAATGTTTTACCATAACTTTGTGGTACTAAACTGCTTGACATTATGAGATATGTTTCCTAACCAAAACGGTTTTACCTACCAGATGGACCATTCCATTCCATGCATCCAACGTGCACGAGTCGAAACACCCTTATCCAGCATCTAATTTGAATCTGAAATATAATGGTGGACCCCCAAACATGGCATAACATAAGATGATAAATAAAACTATACAAAATGACCACCGAATATATAAATGGTTTCTTCTTCTTGTCCTTGACACCTAAATCTCCCGCCTAAAATACATTTGTTGATTTAACTATTCAATTATCTAAATAGGCTTCAATCTTTATATATATTTATTATTTATTTATAAAAAAAATAAATAAATTCGGATCTTAAAAAACAAATAATTAAATGAGTAAACTAAATATGTTTTTTGTTTCCATTTAGTTCTAGCTATAATAATAATACTTAATTAGTATATTATTCTAGGTGAAAAATAATGATACCCACTTCAAAAGTTTAAGGTACATACACGTCCATTTAATTAATTAATTAATTATAATACATAAGAATGTGAATGACATAAAGAAACAAGTGCTTTTAGTTAGGAGATGAGAGGACGAATCCGGATGAACAAATATATAATCCAAGAAATTAATAAAATAAACTAATTAGTTAGGTATAATAAAATTGGCGAAGTGATGGGAAATAGCAGTATATGGAATGAAGTCGGTGACATTGAAGCCCCACAAAGAAGCTCTAGCCTAGAAAGATGACCCAATGTGGAACCCTTTATTTTTGGAAAAGCTTAATTTGCTTATTTTATTCACTGCATGGCCCTTTAGTTTTTGAAATTTGATATGAAATATCAAATATATAGAAAGACATTTCACATGACTATATGTACCAATCTCAATGGATAGGCAGCTATTAAAATATGCAAGTATATAATACGGAGAAACTTCGCATGTATCTGCTTAACTTGATAAATGTATTATCAATAGTAGTTGGTATCACAACTTGTGATGAGATGAAAATTAAAATATTATATATATATATATATATATATATTAAAAATTAATCATCAAATTAATTATCATATATTTACGTATAAATATATATGATATTTAATTTATTTTTAATATATATTTTTATATTTTAATATATATTTTATATAAATAATTAATTTAATAATGATTTTTTTATATACACCTAATATAGTTAATATTATGTATACAATAAAAATATAGAAGAATTTAGTATAGAAATTTATATATATAAGGCTTTTTAAACTTTTTTATTATAATATAAAGAATTTATATTAATTATTCGTAGACATACAGCTGAATTTTTTTGGTTTTAATTTAGCAATAAAAAGTAACATATAACTTTTAATATATAAATTTCAAATCCTAGATAAAATCTTTCAATTATGTTCAATGTCCATTGAATAAACCCAGATAGCTTGTTATATTTATTATTGCTGAATAAAGTGTTATTTTGGTTTCTAGAATTTGAGTTAAATTTTAATTTAGTTTTTAATATTTTAAATTATTATTTTTATTTTAAAAAATTTTAAATATTACATTTTAGTTTTAAAATTTTTTAAATAGATTTAATATTATTCTACCGTTAAATTTGATACAAACAATTAATATATTGAAAAATTAATAACGTTTAATTTTAATATGTAAATAAAATTGATTTACCAATATCATCAATGTAAAAGTTTTTTTTTTATTCTGAAATATTAATGATAGAGTTTTAGAATTTGTTTTTTTACGTAAAAGAGATCAAAAAGAGAAAGTGTTATAAAAAAATTTAGTTATATCTTTTAACTAAAAAAAATATATAATTTAATAATAATATTATTAATATCTGTATCACTCACTTTATTAATTATTTATATTAAATTTAATAATAAAATAATATTAAATTCATTTAAAATTTTAAAATATTAAAATTAAATTAAAATTTTATCCAAATTTAAAAATTAAAATAATACTTTATTCAACGTAAATTTATTTGTCATTTTGCAGCTATTCATTTTTAATATGTAAGTTACTCTTTGTTTCTCTCTCCTTGTCCCGGCTTGATCCTATATATAATTATATATAGAATCCTCTAGATATAGCTTCCTGCTTAATTTATCTATTCTTCATGGTAATAGGGCCGTTAAAATGGGTTAAATTTATTGGACCAACTTATTTATCTATTTAAATAAACAAATTTTGCTTTTAAAATTAAGTTTGTTTAGATTTTGGGTTAAACGGACTGAACCCGATTAACCCGAAAAAAAAAATGATGAGTTAAACGGGTTAGCACGCGGGTTAAATGGGTGGTCTGTTTATTTTTTTTTACATTTAAAAAAAACAGCATTTTAAGTTGATATTTCTTTCAATTCGACCTATCAACTAAAAAAATATTATTTTTAAAAGTTTTTGACCTAAAAATGATATTTTTTGTCAAAATATTTTTTAAAAAATAAAATAAAATGATAACAAACTGACCCGTTTAATCATCGAATTGACCATAAACGGTCCAAACTAAAAAATTTTGGCCCATAAATAAAATAAACTTAAAGAAACCAATCCATTTAATCCACAAATTTAACAAATCAGGTCTAAATGGATCAGACCGACCCATTTGACAGCCCTACATGCTAATATTAATTCACGAGTTAGTGGATAATAGCTAGAGAGGTGACAAAGTTGATTTTGTTTGAAACGCGTTGATGATATTGATTTAAATATTGGACCCCTTGATTGGTATATATATATATATCCACAGTATCTTTTAATCCAAAAAAATTAATAATTAATTTGTTATAAATCTAAACTTTACTTAGATTAATAAGTTGCTGCATTTATGCAATATCCCTTAATTAGTATATTTGATGACTTCTAATATCATATCATCATAGTTATTTAATAGGAAAAGCTTGATAAATGGATAATAAATCGTCTGATTTTTAAAAATAGTTATATCATATCATCATAGAGGGATAATTTGTATATTTATTTTTCTTAATTAAGAGTTAATTTATTTAATAAAAACTGACATAGACATGGGACACGATACGAGATATGTCGAGACATAAATTTTAAAATTTTATAAGACACAAATCGAAGACATACATATATATAAAATATAAATTAATTTTTAATATTTTATTTTAATAAATAATAATATATACTATTTCAAAATTTATTTTAAAAATACATATTAAGAATAAGGTTGGACATGTTGATACATGCTAGTATTTAGATGTATCTAAGTATATCCAGAAAAAAAAATTTTTTTATTAAAACATAATTGGACACCACAGGCATACGTGTCGGACAAGTGTCGATAATAAGTGTCATATCCGATACGTGAACACGATAACTCAACAAAATGTCTAGGCTTCATAAATAAAAATTGAAAATGAACACTTTACATACCTTTTCTTTTTTTTTCTTAGAGTTATGCTACACATACAAGTCTTTTTAGCTTACAAGTCTTACAAGTTGGGCCAAGTCTAACAAAAACTACATTCACTCACTGGAGCGTGATAACACGCACGTCACTCAACCGTTTCCAAAGCGCGCTCTCACTCACCGTTATGGAAGACACTTCTTCTTCTTCTTCACGTTCCTCCTTCTCCTCCTCCTCATCCTCTTCCTTCTTCTTATTCTCTTTCTTCTTTGTGTTTTTTCTCATTTTTCTTCGCGTGTTTCATCTCCATCGTTATTTTTTTATTACCGTTGTTGTTGTTGCATTTTTTCCTCCTCCTCTTTCTATTTATTTTGTAACATTATGTATTTTTTTTCTTCTTTATTTGCTTTTTTCTCCCAAGAAGAATTATAAGAAAACAAAATAAGAAGATGAGGAAGAAGAAGCAGTAGAAGATGAAGAGGAGGAAGAGGAAGAGTTTTAAATTATGCAGAACTTATCAGAATAAAAATACACCCAAAAATTCTTAAAATACACCCAAATATCTTCGTGTTACACCCAAATTTGCTGCAAATATAGAAAAATATTTTATCTAATGCTGTGTTTTTTTCTTCTTCTTCTTTTCTTTTTTTATTTCTTTCTTTTAGTTAAATGAATGTAAGTTCATCCTTTTTCAAATAATTTTGCAGCATTATGTGTTTCTTCTTCTTCTTTATTTGATTTTTTTGTTTTTATTCTTGTTAAGAAAGTAAAACAAGAAGAAACTTGAGAAGGTAAAATAAAAAGGAAAAGATGAATAAGAAAAAAAGAAGATGGCAATGATGATAAAAAAAAAAAAGAAACAGTAGAAGATGAGAAGGAGGAAGAGGAAGAGGTTTGAATTATGCAGAATTTATCAGAATAAAAATACACCCAAAAATTCTTAAAATACACCCAAATATCTTCGTGTTACACCCAAATATCTTTGTGCTGCACCCAAATTTGCTGCAGAAAAATATTTTTTCTAATGCTATATTTTTTCTTCTAAATTGAACCACATCTTAACCACTTGATTGGATTCAAAATAATAATTAATTTTGTTCTGGTTCAATTGACAATCTGAACTTGAATTATTTATTATCTTTAACAACGAGATAACTGATGATGAAGGAGAAAGAGAAAAAAAAAGAGGAGAAGAAATTTCAATAAAAAAAGGAGGAAGATGTGGTGTTGATGACGACGATAACGAGAAATAAAAATTACAAAGAAAAAGAAAAAGAGACACGGAAAAAGAAGAAGAAGAAGAAAAAAAGGAGGATAAGAGGCACGGAGAAAGAAGAAGAAAAAGAGGCACGAAGAAAAATGTGAAAACGCGTAAATATAAATAACTTGTATGACTTATATTAAAAAAACGCTTGTATATGCACAATAACTCATTTTGTTAACCTAATTACTTCTCATCGAGCTTTAATTTCGTGCTTGTTCATTAATTGCCAATGATGATTTACACTTATATACTTATATTCTCACAAAAACAATATTCATACTATCAACTTTTGGGTGAATTTCTAAAAAAATATCTTTTTTTAAAAGATCTTATGAAAAAGTAAAAGTAATTTTATGTTTAGATATCTCATATAAAAATATTTTTTTATTTATCAATTATATTTAGATATGATAATATAAAAATACTTTTTGTTTATTTATTACATAAAAAATATTTAACAAAAAATCTTTAAAAAAATATATAAATTACAACTTTTAAAAAAAATGTTTTTTTTTTTTAATATTTTTATTTTTACTATTAAAAATTTACTAAATACGATAAAAAATAAAAAAATATATTTTTTATTAATTTTTTTTTGTATCAAGATAATCACTGTTCAAACAAAAACAAAGATTATGACTATGAGCCAAAAGTAGCACATTTTCCTTTTCCCTCATGCTTCAACTAAACAGTAAACACTATTATTCTATGTGAAACCATATTAGACCAAGGGGTACATGAGTTGAGTCGGGCAGGTTTAATTATATCTGAATTCGATTTTAATAATAAAATTTATTAATAAATATTATAACTAAAATAAATTATTTTAAAATAAAAAAATATTATATAACATAAAAATATTAATTAAAATATAAAATATAATATTTTATTATAAATTTTATTATAAAATATGTATATTTTAATTATAAAATAGACTTTGTGTCTACTTTAATATTCTACTCGAAATATAATCCAAATTTATTTTAAAAATTACATTGGATAAAAATAATAAATTCAAACCTAATAAAATATATATTGATTCTGAATCGGATAGGATATTAATCTAATATTCTGATTAGACGTTCTAAATGATAAATGCTTCTCTTTATGTATGACTGAATAATATAGGTTTAATTATTTTGTTGGTATTTATAATTTTACTAAATTTTTAATTAGGTTTTTATAATTTTTTATTAAATCTTTATACCATATTAAATTTTGTAATTAAGTTATTATCATGACAACAATGTTAAAATTAATGAAATATTTCCTTAAATAATATGAATATGTCTAACACTTAATTGAATATTTTGTATAATTTATTAACAAAATATTTCATTAATTCCAAAATTTTTGTTACAGTAAAAATTTAGTTACAAAATTTAACATAATATATGAAGCTAATTAAAAAAAAATATATACGAATCTAATTAAAAATTTAATAAAATTATAGACACTAACAAAATCATTAAACCAATAATATATCATAGACTATTAAGTAGGGTTCCATTGTAAAATCAACGGTTACAAACTCAATCCTGCAATGCATTATTGCCTGTTTGGTGGGGACTTAAAGTGGATATCTTTTTGCCAGCTTTGGCATCTCCGATCTACTCCTCTCACCAACAAAATATATAAAATCATCAGAGAATGATAACCTAAGTGGGCCAAATCGGTATAATTTCATGGATTTTTCTCGCTAATTGAAGGATAATTACTAAAGCCCCAGTAATTAATTGTTTAAGTTCAAGGTCCTTTAATTTCACTACTTAATTAATGTTTTCCTCTAAAATTTCAAGCTATCCTTCAATGTTCAAGATATAGTAGCAGTTGTTCTTCTAAGCAAGAGGCTCAGCGCATCGGTTACAACTTAGTGGATTCTTTAAGCATCTAACTAATTTGAATTCTGAAAGTGTGGTCAATATTCACACATTTTTTATAAATCCTTGGAACGAAAGAATTCAGTTATTGCTATTGGCAATTGATCATATGCCTTGAGTAACATTAAAAAAAAATTAAAAATATTATTTACATACTAAAATTAATTTCTGTATATTTATATATAAATATATATAATTTATTTTATTTTTAATATATATTTTTATATTTTATTATACATTTTACACTGACAAAAATTTATATATTGTTAGAGCATATTCATTATATAGAAAATTTAAAGATCAGCACAGAAACTCAAACAATAAAATAGTTTTTATTTGGTAAATATAACAACAGAAAATCAAGCGCAAATTATGATGGCAATGAACAAAGGAGCATGGAGATGGAGTATGGAGTAGAGGCCCAAGTTCCCAAAAGAGAATGATATATATTAATTGTATATTAAAATTAGTTTTTTACTAAAATTAAGTATTGTTGTAAAATAATTAAATAAATAAATAAATAAGAAAGAGATAACAAATATAAAATATGAAAGTATAATTAGATAATTCTAGTAGTAATATTTATTATAATTACTATTTTAATATAATAGAAATAATTTACATGTATATATATTAATATATTTAGTAAAGTGTACAGAGAGAGGATATTTTGAAAGTATAAAGAGGGAGGAAATTATTTTGTTATTGCTTGCTTGTGTATACATGTTTTTATAGGCAAACAAAATTTGTTTTTTCAAACTTCATTAATTTCCTTCGACATAAAGACTTGTTTCTCTCAACGTAGGAAAATTAAATTGCTCATTAATGGACATTCATTCTTATCCATAGTATCCTCGTCACAATACTCCTCCTTGAATGTCTATTTAGGATTATGTCTCGTTAAAATCTTACTAAAGAAAAATCTAGTGGGAAAAAAATTTTAGTGAAGGAAAAAGAGTACAAAATCCATTGTGATGGGGACTGCCTCATTAAAAACCTTGTCAAGAAAAATCTAATAAGAAAAAAAAACCCGACCAAGAAAAAAAGAGTACAGTATCCCCCTCTTGTTGACATCATTTAATGTCTCGAAATCGGCGCATCCCAATCTCGTGTACTAATCTTTCAAAGGAGGATTTTGAGAGTGACTTTGTAAATAAATCTACCAGATTGTCACTTGAGCGGATCTGTTGGACATCAATTGTCCCTTGATTTTGAAGATCATGAGTGAAGAAGAATTTGGGAGAAATATGCTTTGTTCTATCACCTTTGATGTATCCACCTTTAAGTTGAGCAATGCATGCTGTATTATCTTCAAACAGGACGGTTGGAGCTATCTTATGATCAATCAGTCCACATGATGACAGAATATATTGGATCAAACTCTTGAGCCAAAAACACTCGCGACTTGCTTCATGAATCGCTAGTATTTCAGCATGATTAGAGGATGTTGCAGCAATCGTCTATTTCGTGGACCTCCATGATATAGATGTTCCACCATATGTGAACAGATATCCTATTTGAAATCTCCCTTTGCGTGGATCAAACAAGTATCCAGCATCTGCATAGCCAACTAATTGTGACTTAGATCTATAAGGATAAAACAATCCCATATCAACTGTCCCATGAAGATATCGAAAGATTTGTTTGATTTCATTCCAATGTCTTCAGGTTGGAGAGGAACTATATCTTGCTAGTAAATTCACAGCAAATGATATATCGGGTCTTGTATTATTAGCAAGATACATTAGTGCTCCAATGGCACTAAGATATGGTACTTCAGGACCAAGGATATCTTAATTTTCTTCTTTATGACAGAATTGATCCTTTTCCACATCCAAAGATCTTACGATCATTGGGGTACTCAAAGGATGTGACTTATCCATATAAAATCTTTTATATGTTCGATCTGCAGGTCGAGACAAAATTTAGTCCTTCTAAGATCTTTCGTTTCAAACTCTTCTTTTAGAGTTTTTATAATTATTGGAATCTCATCAGGAGTTCCAATGATATTTAAATCATCAACGTACATAGCAATTATAATGAATCCAGATGCAGTTTTCTTTATGAAAACACAGGGACAGATATCATCATTCTTGAATCCGTTTTTGGCCAGATACTCAGTAAGACGATTATACCACATTCGTCCAGATTGCTTTAGACCATATAAAGATCTTTGCAATTTTACTGAGTATAACCCTTGTGAATATTCATTGGATGGTTTAGATATCTTTAGTCCTTCAGTAACTTTCATATAAATATCACGATCTAATGAGCCGTATAAGTAAGCTGTTACCACATCCATTAAATGCATATGCAGATAAACTAATCAAATAACGCAATGTTATCGCATCCACTACAGGGAAATACGTTTCTTCATAATCTATATCGGGCCTTTGTGAAAACCCATGTACCACGAGTCGGGCTTTGTAGTGCACAACTTCATTTTTCTCATGTTTTCTCACAAATACCCATCGGTATCCAACATGTTTTATATCTTCTGGTGTACGGACTACAGGTCCAAAGACTTCACGTTTTACAAGTGAGTCTAATTCAGCCTTCATGGCTTCTTTCCATTTTGGCCAATCATTCCTTTGTCGACATTCTTCGACTGATCTTGGCTCAAGATCCTTACTTTCATGCATGATATTTAATGCCACATTATATGCAAATATTTCATTGACAATTGTCTTATTTCGGTCCCATTTTTCTCCTGTAAAGACATAATTTATCGAGATCTCGTCATTTTTACAATTTTCAGGTACCTGAACATCTTCTGGCGTTAAAACTATATCAGAATTTTGGACAACTGCAGGTGTCTCTACTATGTCTTTTTCAACAGGAATAGTATTTACCTCTTTTCTCTTTCGAGGATTTTTGTCTTTGGAACCAATAGGCTTGCCACGCTTCTGGCGTGTATTTGTTTCGGTGGCAATTTGTCCAACTGGGACATCAATTTGAATTGGGGCATTTTTCGCTGGTATATAAGATTTGGTTATCCCCTTTGTATCGAAAAATACATTAGGCAATTCATTTGCTATTCTTTGCAAATGTATAATCTTTTGAACTTCTAGTTCACATTGCCCTGATCGAGGATCTAAATGCATCAACGATGATGCATTCCAATTAAGTTCCTTTTCAGGAAGCTTATTCTCTCCCCCCTAATGTTGGAAATTTTGATTCATCAAAATGACAATCCACAAACCGGGCTTTAAATATATCTCCAATTTGTATCTCAAGATACCTCACTATAGAGGAAGAATCATATCCAACATATATCCCCAATTTTCTTTGAGGTCCCATTTTGGTGCGATTAGGTGGTGCAATGGGAACGTATATCGCACACCTAAATATTCTTAAATGGGAAACATTTGACTGTTGGCCAAAAGCTAATTGCATAGGAGAGAACTGATGGTAACTCGTTGGCTTCAAACGAATAAGTGCTGCGGCATGTAAAATAGTATGCCCCCAAACCGAGGTTGGGAGATTTGTTCTTATAAGTAAGGGTCTAGCAATCAATTGGAGACATTTAATAAGTGATTCTGCTAATTCATTTTGTGTGTTAACATAAGCTACTGGATGTTCAACACTTATTCCATTAGCCATACAATAAGCATCAAAAGCTTGGGAAGTAAATTCACCAGCATTATCAAGACGAATTGCTTTGATTGGATTTTCTGGAAATTGTGCTTTTAATCGAATAATTTGAGCCAGTAATCTCGCAAACGCCAGGTTGCGAGAAGACAGTAAGCACACATGTGACCATCTCGAAGATACGTCTATCAGGACCATAAAATATCTAAATGATCCACATGGTGGATGGATAGGTCTACATATATCACCTTAAATCCTTTCTAGGAATTCAAGAGACTCAAATCCAATCTTTACTGGTGATGGCCTTAAAATTAACTTCCATTGAGAACATGCAGCACAACAAAACTTACTAAATTTAAGAATCTTCTGGTTCTTTAGTGAATGTCCATGGGAGTTTTTAATAATTCTCCACATCATGGTTGTTCCCGAATGACCCAATCGGTCGTGCCAAGTTATGAATTCATTTGGACTAGTAAACTTCTGGTTTATAGTGGCATGTGATTCAATTGCACTAATCTTGGTATAATATAACCCAGATGAAAGTAAGGGTAATTTTTCTAATATAACTTTCTTATTTGAATCATGAGTTGTGATATATAAATACTCATGATTTTCCTCATTCATTGTCTCAACATGATATCTATTTCGGCAAATATCTTTAAAACTCAACAAGTTTCTTAGAGACTTAGTAGATAATAATGCATTATTTATTATGAATTTTGTTCCTCCGGAAAACAAAATTATAACTCTTCCGGAGCCTTCAATCACATTGCCTGAGCCAATAATAGTATTAACATATTCTTCTTTTGGCACAAGATGGGTAAAATATATATCACTTTTGAGAATAGTGTGCGAACTTGCACTATCCGCAAGGCATACATCTTCATTACATATCCTTGTCATTTTCTTTAAAGACAAATAATAATAATAAAATAAATAGTATGCACAGTTAAATTGAATACTTGATCGGAATTATTTTTCTAAAAAACGCTATACATAAAAATAATGTCATATACTAAAATTTTATTTTAAAACTTGACACATTTAATGATTTCAAAATATAAACATTAATATTTCATTATTTGTATACATCATATTTGAAATTTAAATACATAAAAAATAAAAACTTAACAATAAGTTCTTTACATTATTTATTTACATGGATACTTAACAATCCCACATATTAAACTATTCCATCGTTGATCAAATGACCAATATTTCCTTCAGGGTCCTCAAAGAAATCAAATACATCATAATGAGTAGTGGAATTTTCAGCATCATTTGAAACAAAATTTGTTTCCTTTCCTTTGTCATCCTTTTTCAAAGATGCTTGGTAAAGATTGACTAGGTGCCTTGGGGTACGACAGGTACGTGACCAATGACCTTTTCCACCACAACAAAAATACTTATCCTCTGTTAATTTATTTTGCCCAATATTTCTTTCTTTATCCCACTTCTGGTGAGATCCTCTCTCTTGAATATAATTCATTTTCCTTCTATAATTTTTCTTACTATTAAAACCTTGCCATTTACCTCTTCTGGGTAATTTGCCGCATTTACTTCAGAAAATGGGGCAGCGCGAGTTGGGCGCATTTCGTGATTTTTCAAAAGCAACTCATTATTGCGTTCAGCAACAAGAAGGCAAGAAATTAACTCAGAATATTTTTTAAATCCTTTTTCTCGATACTGCTGCTGCAGGAGCACATTCGAGGCATGGAAGGTTGAGAAAATTTTCTCCAACATATCACGATCAGTTATCTTTTTCCCACATAATTTCATTCGTGAGGTGATTCGAAATATTGCAGAATTATATTCATTTATGGATTTAAAATCCTGTAGACGCAAGTGCGTCAATTCATATTGGGTTTGAGAAAGTATCACTGTTTTTTATGATTGTACCTTTCTTCAAGGTGTTTCCAAAGATCTGCAGGATCTTTTAATGTGAGATATTCATTTTTCAATCATTCGTCAAGATGACGACGAAGAAAAATCATGATTTTGGCTTTATCCTTCTAGGATGCATTATTTTCAGCCTTAATGGTATCTCCAAGATCCATTGAATTAAGATGGATTTCAGTATCTAATATCCATGATAGATAATTGTTTCCAGATATATCAAGAGGATTAAATTCAAGATGAGAGAGCTTCGACTTATTAAAAATTTGTTACTGAGTCTTCCTAAAAATTTGATTAGAGTCTCATGTTGATAACGTGTTGTAAAATAACTAAATAAATAAATAAGGAAGAGATAACAAATATAAAATATGGAAGTATAATTAGATAATTCTAGTAGTAATATTCACTATAATTACTATTTCAATATAATAAAAATAATTCATATATATATATATATATATATATATATATATATATATATATATTAATATATTTAGTAAAGTGTATAGAGAGAGGATATTTTGAAAGTATAAAGAGAGAGGAAACTATTTTGTTATTACTTGCTTGTGTATATTCTATTTGTCCTGTACATATTTTTATAGGCAAGCAAAATTTACTTTTTCAAACCTCATTAATTTCCTTCGACATAAAGACTTGTTCCTCTCAGTATAAAAAAATTACATTATTCATTAATAGACATTCATTCTTATCCATAGCATCTTTTATCCATAGCATCTTCGTCACAATAAGTATCAATATAAAATATATATTAAAAATAAATTAAATTATATATTTATATACAAATATATATTTATATATAAATATATGATAGTTAATTTTAATATATAAATAATATTTTTATTATTAATTTATGTACTCTCATTTTGTAAACCTCCATCATATCAACCTAATTATTAAGCTAATTCCAGCAATTCAGTTCACGTACCTCATGCATATATGATATGTAAATCTATATTTATCCAAAATGAAAATTCTTATTCATCTTTTAAATTTTAAATAAAAAGTTTTAATTTTTTTATATTTTCGAAAATGATATATATTTAAATTTTATTCATTTAAATATTAATATTTTAATTAAAAAATAAAATAAAATTCTTAATAATTACTCATAATTTAATTAACATAAAATTGGGAAAGAAAAAAGAAAAAGACAAAAACTAAAAAACGTGGGGACCTTCAATCCAAAACTCAACAAAAGGGGAATGAGAATCATTAGCCTAAAAATAAATTCAATGAGCTTATGATAGCACGCATATGCATATGGGTCTCTTTCTTTATTACCAGAACCTACCGTTATACGGTATGCTTCCTTTGCTTTTAATTTCTTCTAGCTCATCATTTTACCTATTTATGTCCTCGTATGTAGCAAGAGATCATTATATATAGTAGCTAGGAATTCAATTTGGTTAATAATTTATATGGCTCATTACCTATCTTGTGTCCTTATTACCCAGGTTAAGATTATAAATTAAAATTTTTTTATTAAAATAAATATAAAAAATTTAATTTTTCGATATTTGTTTTATATTTATTAAAAAATTTTTTAAAATATTCATTAATATTAATTTTATTATATATTCTTAAGACACAAAATAACTAAATCTTAATTATAATAGTAAATTTTTTTATGTGCTTTTATTTATTATTGGATAGGAATTGAAATCCTAAATTAATCATGATAAAATAAAATGTTACACTCATCAGTCATCACGTACAATTTTTTCCCACCTTAATCTAAAGGTGAATCATATGATAGATAACAACAGAAAAGCATGCAGAATCTAATTGAAATATAGTTCAAATAGTGTTTGATAAAGTTTTCTTTTCCAAAACCAACTTTAGTCGGTTTAATAGTTAGTTTACTAGTTCATTTAAATAAAGTGTTAAAAGTTCGAATCTTGTTTTATACATGCAACAATTCATTAGCCAATAATAAATCTTTAAATAAAATTTTAATTTGTGATAAATTAATTTTTAACCTGCCGAACTGATGAATACCGAGAAAAAATAATTTTCTTTTCCTAGGCCTTGATATACCACAGTACAGGTCCCAAATTCAACTTTTACAAATGAAACCATAAAGTTTTTATAATTTGATAGTAATGCCTCATCATAGTTCACACAATGAGCAAATAGTTAATTACTAATAATTCAGCTCATTTGTTTTGCAGTGAATAAAACAAAAACCATAAGCAAGGGAAACAGAGCACAACAAATATAAAGTTAGGACCAACAATTTTGAGTTTACTATATTTTAGGATGGAAAAAAAAAAGCTCATGTTGAGAAAAGAAGTTAAAATCTCATACCTCATTTAGTCTTCTAATCAGGTGTTATTTTCTAAGAACATAAAAAAGATTTAAAAAAATAAAAGTTTTTTATTTGAAAATAAAAAATAATTAAACGAATGAATTAGGACTCTTAATAATTTTGTATGTTTTTGTAAGCAACTTGCCTTATGAATTTTGGACAAGATTAACTTGCATTGTCTTCTAGTCTGTGCCTTGTCTTCACAACAACAATATCATTGTTTTAATTTTCTTTTTATTATTATTACTATTATTCTTGGTACAAATCTCTAACCTAAAATTTTATTCTTAAAAACTCTTATCAAAATTTGTTTAGGCTCTTTATCATGTCCTTTTGGTTAAAATGAATTTTAGGATCTACCGGGAAAAAAAAAAACGCCCAAAACAAGAGTGTGTTTTACTCTACTTATAATGTTTGATAATTTCTCAGCAACCAAAACAAACACTCATCAAATTTGAGAGATGCATATATACTAAAATTTGGGCATACTAATAATAAAACTTATGCTGTTAAGCATGCATTTTTCTTTGCCAAATAGAACTTGCCACTAACATATAACATTATCCCTCCTAAGTCCTTGCCTTTCTTTAATTCTATTTTTAAGCCAAGAAGAGGTCTTTTTTTTTTCAAAAGAAAAACTTTGATTGATGATCACATTACATACTGAAGGAAAAAAAAAAAAAAAGAGGGGAAGTAAAGGTCCCACGTGTGGAACAAAATTTGAAGCATATATATGTATAATGAACTGTAATTATATATCTTTATCTAAATTTTCTAGCTTTATGTATAGTAGATGTTGGTGTCGGTTTACTTCTACTTGGAATTCCTATATAGCATTGTGGGAACCATGCTATTACTTTTGGATATATTGGAGCCACCATTTCCAAAGTGCTTTGGATTTTCACTTCACTCACTTTCTCACTTGCTCTCTCCCTATCTTTTCTACTTAGCATATGCACTTGCAAACCAAAAAATAAAAAGAAAAGAAAAGAGAATTTGGGAATCCTATGCATCCCTCCTTATATTCCCATCCTTTGTTTCCTTTTGTTGTGTCCTTTTTTTGAGATTACAAGATTCCCATGTTTGCTATATACCTTCATGTAGTATTATTCGATTTAATGGACTAAATGCTTTTAAAATATGTTACTTTGATGAATGAAATCCACTAATTAATTAAAGAAATTATATACATTCACGGTTTTGCTAGTTAGACAACAAAAAATTTAAACAACATAAACAACGAACTGAAAATTTGATTCAATAAAGTTAAAAAAAATACCCCACCTAAATTATCCAACAAAAAAAAATCTCATTTAATAATTCAAAAATTTTAATCATCTATTACACCATAATTTACCAAAATAACAGCTTCTCTACCAAAGCCTCTGCCGTCAGTGCCTCACCAACCAATCTCTTTTGCCAGCGTCACTCTCTCCCTCACTAGACATCATCGTCGCCTCCTGGGTTCTTCACACCGCCACTTGGTCGCCAACTAACTCTCATCGTCGCTGTCGGAATCCTCCTCACCGCTGCTGGTTCGTCAACAAGAACTCTCATCGGCACTTAAGGATAACCATCCACTTAAGGATAAAAATAATCATCTGCATACCCAATGAATTAAACATCCAGCATATTTTAATTGTATCTAACTAAATTCATTTTAATCAAATAACCATCCACGTAAGAATTAAAATAATCATCTGCATACCTACTAAAATGACCATCCAGCATATTATGAGTTGACCACAATAAAGTAAAAACAAGGGGTGGATGTCGTTGCATTGTGCGGCGTCGGAAGGGCAGTTGGGAGCCTTGGCAAGTTTGTTAACGGAATGTGAGTGCGACGTGAAGCGCGCAGTGGATAGAGTGGAAAAAACAGCATTTGCGATAGTAATGGAAAATGGACACGTGGAATTAAGGGATTTGCTGCATTGGAGGGACGTGCTGCTTCAGGTGGCGAAGGCAAGGGACGTGCACAGGATGGTAAGCTGTTTGATGGTTGGGAGAGTGGACGTTAATGGAAGGGACCAAAATGGGTGGATGGCCTTGCATTAGGCTGCGTTGAAAGGGAAGGTGGAGAGCGTTGAGGTCTTGATTGATAACGGTGCTGAGGTTGATCCCGTTGAAGCTACGGCGCCATTTTTGTCGCAGCTTGGTGGAAGGAGAAAACTTGAATTGGAGGAGAGAGAGGAGAGTTGAGATAGAATGAAAATGTAATGTAACGAAGGAGATTACGTTGCCTAATCCTAATAATTTAAATTTAAAAATTAATTATTTTAATAAATTAAAAATCTGATTTTAATAATTAATTTAATTTTTTTTTAAATTATTGTTCACATTATTCAACATTTATATTGTTTACCTATATTTTCTCATGCAATAATAATCTTGTTGTTGTAATGAATTGTCATATTTATGGCAGAGACTTGATTATCTCACCGAAAAGTTAGAATTATATCATAGTTGGATCACTCATTTTTTCTATAGCTTTAGGTTTGTAGATACCTCTCAAATCTCAAATCTTCTTGTTTGCATTAAAGAATGAGGACTAAGACATGTTAATTTAATTTGGCCAAGAGAAAATCTATATCATGGGGTTTACCAATAATGATGATAATGTGCGAGTTCTGGTCATGTCCCAAGAAAATGACACTTCTTCAGATCTCAAAATTTCCGCTCATGATATAGTATAGTGGTAGTTTATATGTAGAATAATTAATAAGCCTAAAGTAGGGTTGCTTAGTGTTCACGAAATACAATAATATATTATATATAACCACCCAAATATAATTATATGCTTAATTGCTTATGGTTAGGGCATGAAATAAAGTTAGCATAATCTCTGTTTGTTTTGTTTTGTTGATCCTTAGATTCAGCTAAAACGCAATGCACAATTCAAGTACTCTTCTTGCCCATAAGCCTTTATAATGAAGACAAGGAATATATATAGTAACTTTAAAATGAGTTAATAGTAAAATTGAAGTCAGACAAAGGTAGGTGAAGTGAATTAATCTAATAATGTACAGATGAGGTTCCAAACGTATTAAGAAATTTCCAGGAAGTTATCTTATATTGTCCATGGGCAAGGCATATATTGTTTTAACTAATATTTTTAACCGTAATAACATTATAAAAATATAAATTTTTTAAAATTACATCAATTTTATTTTCACATTATAAATTATAACACAAAAATTTTATAAAATTAAATTATATTTACAAAAAAATCGTATGTAGGAGACAAAAATTTCTATCGCGAAAGAAGATCATGATCTCCATAGATAAAAAATTAAACAATAAATTTTTTAGGTATTATTTTTATGTGAAAGAGTTTAATTTCTTACTAATAATTAATTTTAACATTCATTATCTAAAACTTGAAAGAATTTAATGTGTATATTTTTACATTTGATTAAGTATTAAGTCTATTGCATAAAACAATAATTAATTTTCATATTTATTATTTAAAAATGATATATTCTCTCTCTCTCTATAATTAGATATTAGTATAAAAAATTATATTAATAATTATAAAATTAACTTAAAATTAATTTTTTTTAAATAATTGAATTTTGATTTTAATTATTAACTATAACATTAGTATTTTCTTTAAATTACATATAATAAATATTTGAAAAAAATAAAATAAAATATAGTTAGAAAGATAAACAGTAAAAATTTAAAACTAAATAAAAAATATATAATAATAATATTTTTAATGTGAATAATATTATGAGATTATTTTTTAATTATATTTAATTATAAATTTAATATATTTTTTATAATTTTATGAATTTATTTGAATTATATCATTTTATTAATTTTATTTTTTGTAGAATAGAAATGTAGAGAGATAGAGAATATGAGAGAAAAATAAAGAAAAAATAGAGAGAGAAATTGTTAATTTTGCAAGAAAAAAATTTATTTTAAATGAAATAAAAGAATATCTTATGATATATTTTGGTTTGTCAAATTAATAATAAAAAATATAAATTATAAATTATATATAGAGTGGGAAGGGTATAGAAAAATAGAAAAGGGGAGAAAGATAGATAAAAAAATGGAGAAATGGAGTTTATTAATTTTTGAGAAAAATATTTCATTTCAAATTTAATAAGAGAAAGTCATGTGATACATTTTAGTTGTTAAATTAGTAATATAATATAACTATATTTTAATTTTAATTTTAATTGTAATTAAAAATATTATATTGTACATTTTGATTATCAAATTTATAATTAGTTATTGATAATGATATATAAGAGAGATAGGATGTATAAAGAAATGAGAGAGATAGAGAAAAGGAGATAAAGGAAGATAGAATTCTTTGATTTTAGAGGAAAAGATTTGATTTCAATTACAATAAAAGAGTGACATATGACTTATTTTAGTGATAAAATTACTAATATATAATAGAATATAATAGATAATAGATTTTTAAGTACAAAATTAAGTTAATGTAAACTGACTAATTCTTTTAGAAGATTTTTTTTATTTTTTACGGTATTTTTTTATCTTTTAATCTGTTATGAATCAGAATTTCATTTAAAATTTTTTTTTTTGGTATTTCATCATGGCCTAAGTCCCAAAAAAAAACGGGTTACATGTTTAAACCCAATCTTACAATACTAGCTCTCTTACAATCTTCTTCTAATAACAATTTGAGGTCAAGAGGAGGATTATCTATAAAATGTACTCCAGCAATATATTTAACTCCATTCTTTGCCATCCAATCTGAACAGGTGTTGGCTTCTCTATTTATATGGTAAAAAGTCAATTCCCAAGACCTTTCCTTTAGATTAGCAATTCTATTCACTAGGGTATTAAAATTTCTGCAACTTTGGGAGGCTTTGCTAATACATTCATACGCTTCTAGGGAGTCTGTCTCTACCATCATTCTTCACATACCCATATCCCAGGCAATTTAAAGACCATGATAAATACCCCATAGCTCCGCTTGAGTTGCTTGGCAACTTCCAATATTAACGACAAATCCACCAATCCACTTACCATGATGAGTTCTTAGAAGTCCTCCAAACCCTGCAGCTTTTTCATTTTTTTGCATTGAGCCATCCGAATTGAGCTTCGCCCATCCTTGAGGTGGAAGTTTTCAATTTAAAATTTTAATGTTAGCAAATAAATTTTTGTATGCATATATCTATATGATCCATTTCACATGTTCATTACCTAGCCCGTGGATTATTTTTGAAAATTTGTAGGGACAGTCTGAATTAAAAAAAAAAAAAACAACAACAACACAAGTTAGTACATATGAACAAAGGTCTATGTCCTTTAATTATTTTTCCTGGGTTCGATTTTTTTTGGAGGATAAAAATAAAACTTACTTACTTTGAAGGGTCGTTTACTTTATGTTTCTATAATATTTGAGGAATTAGTCATCAAGCTTTTGGCGTGTTTGCTTGATATTTTACTACAAACAAAAATATATATTTTTTATTTTTAAATTTTTTCAAAAATTTTAGATAATTTTTAGTTTTCTTTTATTTTAATTTTGTCTTAGAAATTTTTTAGTTCTGTCAAATTTATTCTAACGGTTAATTTTGAAAAAAAAAATTATAACTAATTCAGTAATAATTTCATAAGAATAATATTCAATACAAGCAAATCAAACATAGTTATTATGTATTATTGTTGAATTCGTCTTAATTTTTTTGAAAATTTAACTGTTAGGAATATATTTAATGCAAATAAAAAACTTCTTAAACAAAATTAAATCTTTTAATAAACTTCAAAGACAAAAAATATATTTTATCCTAAAAAAAACACGAAGGTTAAAAATGATAGTTATTTAGATTGCGGTTGTTTTGTGGAATTGATACTGAAACTGAAAATTGGGATTGAGTATTGTGTTTGATGATTAGAGACTCAAATTAAAATTTTAATTTTGAGACACAAAATTTAATCTCTTTAATACCTCAAACACAATATAAAAACTTAATTTAATCTCTATTTCTCTGTTTTTATCTCTTATTCTTGCTCTCTTAATCTCAATATTACTTTCTAATGCAATATTAGATTATTTAAATATCGTGTCGAGGTTCGACTGTAGATTTTATGATCAGGCTTCTACTCACTAAAAGATAAACTTTGATTGGGTTAAAAATTAGTAGCCAACAAATCAAGTTGGGTTGGTCTAGTGGTTAGCTCACTAGTCTGCTTAAGTAAGTGTCAGGGGTTTAAATTCTTTTTTATGCATGCAGCAATCTATTCACCAACGACAAACTCTTAAATAGAGTTCAGTACCATGTTAAATTAGCCCTTTACCTATCAAATTAGGAGATACCGTAGAAAAAAAAATTAGTAGCCAACAATTCTAAGTTTGTATATGTATTCGTAATTTATTTAATTTTCTTTTTCATTCTACAATTCATATTTTTCCTAAGTTTGTATATCAACCCAAATGCACCTTCTAACAAGGCATATATTTATGTCAGTAGTACAAGTCTTGTAGTGCAGCAGTGCCAAATGTTTTAATAAATAAAAAAATAATTGGTTAAAAAATAGTTTTTTTTTTTAAGTATTTATTTATTTTAGTCTTTAAAATTTTTTAATCAAACACTTTAGTTCCAACTAAAATTAATTACTCAATTGGTCGTTAACAATTAATTTTGTCAATCATTTAGGTCTTTTGTTCCGTCAATTTTAACGAAGGATAAAATAGTTACTGGCAACTCTAACATGGGATAAAATGACCCCTGACCCCCTCTGTTCAGAAACAACATTGTTCTCCCCTAATTTTCATCGTATCTCGCATAACCTTAACAGTCTAACACTGCAACTTCAAGCTATATGTGCACACTCTGCAACTTCAATATTCACAAGACGAAAAATCATCAATTTGTTCTCAACCAATTCATACTCAAGAAACTATTGACTATATATCTCAAGTACTTGTCGTCTTCGATGGATCCCATGAATCTAGACAGCAAGTCCGATTTGTTAAGACCCGTCGTTGTTATCGTCGCCATCTCCCTCCTCCTCTGTCCTATCATCTCCATGGCCGCATTGTCCACCACTCTGATCGCTTCCTTCATCTTCTTCTCCGAATCAATATTCCGTAATCACTTCAGTTTTCATATGAGCGATGACGGTGACATTGCTCGTTGTACTGATAGCTTGAATGTGAGGTCGAAACTGTCTGCCAGCTTGGACTTCGGGAGAGAAGGAATGAAACACTTAAGGTCTATTTCAAATGAGATTTTTTATATGATGTTGAAGGAGAATCTTCTCATGATGTCCTAATATCCAACAATCTATATTTATTGTCGGAGAGTGGAGAAAGGCGTGCCCTTAGGGTAGTTATAGAACTTGATCTTGAGGATGTGGTGGACGTTGTTGGAGTTGGAGGTGATGCTGCTATTGAGGACGTGGAGGTGGATGCTTCTGGTGGGCGAAATACAGAGGAGGTGGGTGTATCAGTCACAGAAATTTGAAAAGTGTGTGGTTCATGACATATTGAGATAGGTGCAACACGCGTGGCAGTTACACCATGGCTTCATTTTGGAGCTGAAGAGGAGGAAGGAGAAGATGGAGAAAAAGACTGTAAAGGTGAAAAAGAAGATTATGAATGTTAGGGTTATACGAGATATTATGGAAATTAAGAGAGAAGGTGTCGTTTCCAAACAAAGGGAGTCAGGGATCATTTTATCTTCGGTTAGAGTTGATAGAACAAAGGACTTAAATAACTGACGGAGTTAAATTTTTTTTTTTTGGTAAGCTGGAGGCCAAAGGTCCAAGTTATCTAACATTTACTGTTTGAGGTAAGCAAACTCCACGACTATCTTCATCTAAAATAAACTTAAGCCTACTTGGAGGCTGGTCCAAAAACGTAAACACTGCCTTCCAATCTCTTCCTTCCTTACTTGGTGTCAGTGGATTTAAAGTATGCCATAATTTAGTAATTTGGTTGCTTTTGTGTTCTCGTTGAGACACTGAAAATTGTTTTTTGGTCATGTTGAGACACTGAAAATAAACCATACAAAACCTTTAGTTGGGCCAACTGCGAGGGCTGAAAGGCTAAATGGGCCACCCTCCATGATGAATATCACAGCCCACACTGCAAACTGTACGTTTTTTTTTTATTTTATAGTTGCTTTGGTTTTTGATACCTTTTATAATCACCAGCGACCTACTGACCAAAAGCAAAAAAAGCACCAGCGACCTTTTTCTGACCAAAACTGAAGAAAGAAAGAAAAAGTGATCGTTTTCTTCTTCTTTTGATTATGATGTTTTTGACCGAATGTGTCCTCATAATAAAATGTGGTTCGTATAATTAAGTTGAAGGATCGGATAAATGACTAGTTTAACATTTAAAAAAATTATAATTTAGAAAAAAAATTGTCTATAAACGAAAAGAAAGGTTTTTCGCCATTTTTTTGTGAAATGACCACATTCATTATTTTCCCTTTAATATCTTTTTAAGTATTAGATAAAAAAAAGCACTATTCATATACCAAACATTCTTAATATCTATAAAAATATGATTGTTACTAATTAATTATATATTTAAATTAATAAAATAAAAAGAACACATATTTGATTGTTAAACAAAATACTAGTATCAAAATTATGTTTATTACAAAGGATATAAACATAGCGGGAACAGAAAAAAAAAAGTAATGAAAGTATGAAACATATCAATCTTTGAAAGATTTAAAAGAATTTACCTTCGTATTTTTTTTCATATTTCTAACCACTAAATATCACTTGCATAATCAATTTGGATTAGTCAAGTGATTAGTTCACTTATCGGTTTAAATAAATGTCAGAAATTTAAATTTCGTCTTGTGTATACAGTAATTCATTGGCCGATGACAAACTCTTAAATAAAACTCAAATTTGCAATAAATTAGTCATGGACTTGCCAATCCAAAAAATACTTTGAACAACAAAAAAATATCACTTGGGTTACGTTTACCAGGAGTCAAACCCCGGTCTATTGCTGGAAGGATTAAATGGTATTAAATACATTTCTATTAAAAGAAGAAAATGATAAATAAACAATCTTTCCAAATAAAAGGTTGAAATACAATTATTTTCAACATATATCCCATCTTATAAAATATAACATTTCTCTATTATTCCAGAATCTGAACAGTAACAATCCAGTTTGGTTATACTTATATCCATAATAATTAATATAAATCGTAATGCATAGTTGGCCACATGACCTAACCTTGTATATATATTTTGTTCAAAATTTACACCTCATACATATGTGGATAAGCTTGTCATCAAAGAGTTCCTTCATAAGAAAATCTAGCATAATTTTTTAAAGTGGCCTTTGACAGAATAACTCTAAGCAAGATTTTATCTAAACTTAATTGTATGAATCAAAATTATTGATTGCAGATTGACATTTGAAGAGTCACATATAATCCCCAAACATGAGGGAATGCGCAATAGATGGCTCTCACAATAATAATCCGAACCACTTTATCAGACATTTTCACTTAGGAATCATCAAGCACGTGGCCACTAAATCGATCTTTAGATGAGTTATTTAATTATTATTATGTCCCCAGACAGAACTTTAGCCTAATATAATTAATTAATTAATTAATTATATGATATAGTTGGCTTCGTAGAAAGTCTTGTCAAATTAAAATGACAAAATCTTCATGCGTTATGGTTCACATGATCCCATAAGCATAACAGTGAATTACTTTAATATAGAAATCGATACTTTCGAAGCAGCCGCAGATGTTGTCACATGCGTTGTTTATTAATTAATTATTATTAGTTATTCTCTGTAATCTCAATATCAAATATGCATCTAGCTGCTGGATAAGGTTAGCGGTTACTCATCTCTCTTCGCATTATCTTCATTTCACAAAATTCCTTATATAATTAACTTGAAATATTTGTTTTAAAATGAAAATCAAATCATCTCTTTTTTTTTACATAATGAACTTTAGATTTAGTTTATGGAAAAAGTTTATGAACCGCAACATTTTTAGATCAATATTCGGATCGGACAATTTTATCCTTTTCATTTTTGTTAGTTGAAACAAATATATTTAAATTTTTTGTTACTATATCAAAAAATATTCCCTACTTGATTAATTTATAAAACTTTTATATAGAAAATACTGATCATTTAATATTTTTTTTACACTAATTTGAAAGTGAATTGCATGTGCATGGATCTATTTTAGTGGGAGTTGGATTTAGTGAACCAGCTACATGATACACTTCGATTGGTCAAACTTGCTAATGGCAGAGAGGATCGAGTTGTGTGGAAATTTGATAAACAATGAGTATATTCTACTAACTCGTTTGCTCAGGTTTTGCAGGCCGGAAGATATAACAAGTTACAGCTTTATCAGGACAATTTGGAAGGGGCTAGTGCCACCGAGAATTGAACTTTTTGTTTGGTTTGTTTTGACTGGGAAGGTCAACACTAAGGAGAAATTGAGTCGGTTTGGGGTTATCAACCAGGAAGATGTTGCTTGCGTGTTATGTAACAAAGGAGTGGAAAATGATTACCATTTGTTTCTTAGATGCGATTTTTCTTGGCAGGTTTGGTGTACTTGGCTATCATTTGTTGGTAGGCAATGGACATGCCCAGAGACTTTGAAGGAGCATTTTCTAAGTTGGACAGAGATATCCCATAACAAGGAGGTACGTAAGAATTGGATAGTGTGTTTCTGTGTGATTATTTAGAATATCTGGCTTGAAAGAAATGCACGAATTTTCCAGCATAAAGGAAAACGGGTTGAAGAGATTTCTCATTTGTGCTGTACAAACTACAAGGAGTGGTTAGGTGTGGATCCTTTTTGTTGTTGATGGCAATGCCGGAGATGACAAAGGATAAATTTATCGTTCTTGTGTTACCTAGTTTTCGTTTTCATAATTGCTAATCTTGGTTGTTATTCTTCAAACGCTCCATTTGATGTGTTGAGCTACTTTGTTTAAAAAAAAAAAAAAGGAGTAAATACATAAAACAAACAGAGATATTTTGGGGTTGTGTAAATTAGACAAACAAATAATGCCGTATTACATTTATATAATGAGTTAAATTATTTATTTCTTTCTGTATAAAAATTATCATTCTCACACAAATTCTTCGATTATGAAGTAAATATATTCCTTTCAATTTAAGCTAATTTATACATCTATAAAGTAAATATATTCCTTCTAGGATTTGGTTTGCCACTAGAATGACATTTACATGTACGATGTATGAACCTGTTTAGATAGGGACTTTTAGGCACCACAAGAACAATGTTTTATTGTAGTGAGGGAAAAAAGATATAAAAAAAAAAGGAGTTAATTTTAAAAGTATTTAGATTGCTTTTGTAAAAATATTCTTGTGATTAAAAAATAAATAAATTTACCTCTTATTTTTTTAAGCTAATAAATGTAACCTTAAAAGAACAACACTCAAAAAATAGATTCTTCATAATTAAAAATACTTCTTAAATTATTTAGCAAACAATCTAGTAACTATCAATGATTATGAAGAGAAGCCAAGATGTTTTTTTCTGAAATAATAAACGTGTGAAAAATTTTTTATATACCAAGTTAGCAATATAAAAATAATTAGTAGTCATGTATATTTTAAAACAAGAAATTATATTTGGCATTATTTGCACTGTCTTAATTTTCGGTATATTTTAGTGGGTACATTTTTTCTTTTTTTTTTTGGGAATAAAAATACATATTTAATTTTTATATTTATTATATAAAAGAAGAAAAAATATATAAAAATATTTGTAAAATAATGTGTATAATAACACAAATCTATCAATTACTAAAACGTTGAAGTTTTATCAAAGTGAACTGAATTCTGTTGTGTTTATTATTTAATATCTAATTTTTATTTATTTTATTTTTTATAATAAATTTTAAATATTTTAAAATTAAATATTATCTTTTAATATTTTTTAGTAAACTATGTACCACCTTTTAAAAATACCGTAACAATGACCTTTTATTAATTGCACAGCAGCATGTATTGACATGATGAGTTGAAGTTTCTCCGATCCAATGACATTTGCATGGTAATGAACAGTATATTTGTGACGTAAGAATCATCAGAGTATCTTCACTAAATGGATTGTGACAATCTTACAGCAATATGCTTTCTTTTCAGTGCAATTATTTTGACCACAGTCACTCTGCCAACCATGTTATGTTATCCGCACAATTCAAACTAAAAAATAAAAACAATTACTATAATATTTAAGAGATGATATCTAATTTATTAAAAATAATATTTAATTTAAAAATATAAAAAATAAATAATTTTTTAAAATTTAAAATTTTATTATAAAAAATAAATTAAAAAAATTAAACACCAACTTATTAACACTATAAACTTAACCAAATAAGAACTTAGGACAAATAGGCACACACAACACAAGATAGAGAAAATGTAAGAAAACTAACATAGGATTAGTAGAAATTGGATCTTTTGTTCAGAAGTTTTGAATATATATATATTATTTTTGTCCTTTTTATTACAAGTCACATATTTATTAAAAGTAAAATTTTTAAATAGTTTATAAATATGAGATATTATTTATTTTATGAATTAATTTTTAGATTGAGTTAAATTTACTTAATTTTAATTCTAATATGAAATTAAATTTTTTTTAATTTAATGTTGTTAGTCACCTATCTACAAATATTTAAGTTCTAGATTATTATTTTTTAATATAAAAAATATATATTTTAAAATTTATATTTATCAAAGATAAAATTTTTAAAATAATTTATAAATATAAAATATCTCTAACTCCATAAATTAATTTTTATAATTGAATTAGATTCACTTAATCTCAATTCTAATATTTTTTAAAAGTGTGTTAATTTATACTAGTCAAATTCCCTTATTACAACAAAAAGAGAGAAACCAAAGAAGTGACCTGAAAATTAAAAGGGAGGTTGCATTATTGCAATTACACACAAGATTCTAAAGGGGGAAGGGGGGGGGGGATTCAAAGCGAGAGACAGTGATCGATCACACATGAACTACTACCACTGCACTTAGAGAAGAAGAATTGTTTCATGTTAATAATATATAGTTATTTTTGCTGAGGAATATAAAGTTAAAAGTAAATTATTTTGATTATTTTTAAAACATATTAAAAAAGGTGGCAACTCAGGTACAGTCGATTTCATGTGAAGTTGATACCTGAGAGCCGTTAGATAATTTGATTGATTTGACTAAATTTTCATCTAACGATTCTGAAGTATCAACTTCACGTGAAACGACTTCACCTGAGTTTTCACCGTTAAAAAAATATTACAAGTGTCTTTTTTTTCTTCTCCATAGTGAGGAGAATGCATGAATGCAATAAGCCAAATCCAGTGCTTTTTTTTCTTTGTTGGATTGAAGAAGTTCCCTTGTATGACGATGAATATGTTGATGAATGATGACCCATTCGCCATTCCCTTGTCACCAATACCAGAAAAAAAAATTTATAACAAAAAAGAAAAAAATCAAAAATCGACAGCGTCTCACTCACGAGAATGACCATTTTCCAACTCTCCTTGTTTTCTTCCCCACAACTCTTTTCTATCTCTTTGTCTTCTTTCTCCTCTTGGAATGTGTGCTTGATTCCCCTCTTTTATTTTTCTTTTCTTGTTTTAATTCCTTGTTTTGTTCTTGTTAATTTTACATTGATTTTTTAAATGAAAGAAATTTTTTTTTATTGGTTGATATGCATACATGTATATATTTATTACGGAATGAAATATAAAACCCTAAATTATAACTATAATAAATATCAACTAATGTAACAACAA